>NC_055988.1:113700334-113910334 GCF_018446385.1 Zingiber officinale
CCATACATCACCATATTCTATTCACCCAGGGAGCACAAAGATGTACAAGGATCTTCAGCAATTGTATTGGTGGTCAGGCATGAAGTGCGATATCCATCATTTTGTGTCTGAATGTTTGACATGCTAGCAAGTCAAGGCCGAGCATCAGTGACCAACTAGGTATCTAAGACCACTCCCTATTCCCGAGTGGAAGTGGGAGAATATTTCGATGGATTTCATCGTAGGATTGTCGAGGACAGTTAGAGGCTCAAATTCTATTTGGGTAATTGTGGATCGTCTCACCAAATCATCACACTTCTTTCCAGTTAAGACTACATTCACCATGACGCAGTATGCAGAGTTATATATTCGAGAGATTGTCAGATTGCATGGGATTCCAGTGTCAATCATATCTGATCGAGATACCCGCTTTACATCCACCTTCTGGAGGAGTCTTCACGCTTCATTGGGGACGAAGCTATAGTTCAGCACCACTTTTCATCCCCAGACTGATGGTCAGATAGAGAGAGTGAACCAAATACTAGAGGATCTGTTGCGAGCTTGTGCCATCGATTTCCATGGGAGTTGGGAAGCCAAGCTACCCCTAGTAGAGTTCACCTATAATAATAGTTTTCAGGCCTCCATCGGAATGACACCATATGAAGCGCTATATGGGAGGAAGTGTAGGTCACCTATTCACTGGGATGAGGTAGGTGAGAGGGCGGAGTTGGGTCCAGAAATTATTTAGCAAACGACGGATACAATGAGGAGGATCAAAGATAAAATGAGGAGTGCTCAGAGTTGACAAAAGAATTATGCAGATTTGAGGGGGAGTACACAAAATAATTCGATTGGAAAAAAAAGGGGAGAAGGAGCCAACCCTAGAACCTTTGGCTGCCACCCCTCCCTTAGCTTTCTCCTTCAATTTTCAAGCTTCAAATTTAAAGAATTCAGGGGTGTTCGTGTGTTCCCTAGCCTCCTTCTCTGCTTCGTGATGTCGTGGTTGTAAGTTATTCATGTGAAGGCAAGTACAAAAGTTTTCTTGATGCACCATTCACCCATATGTATTACATGTTATAATATATGCTTTCATTCTTCATTTCAGTCATAACATGCTATTCAAGTTGATGATTTATGATATTCCTTACATGTCAAGGCTGTCTAGGGGTGTGTGGATTCAAACGGGGAGCGATTAGGATTAGAAATAAATTAGTTATGAATTTTATGGTCAGAACATGCGCAGGTTTGCTGCCTGTATGAGACCAGTGAGTTTATTTGAGTCATACATGCTGTTTCTTGGGTCTGAACATTAGGATCAAGTCCATCTGATATCCCTTCGAGTTAGGATCGTGTAGGTTTAAATGGGGAGCAATTTATATTATAAATGAATTAGTTATGAATTTTATGGTCAGAACATGCGTTGGTTTGCTGCCTGTATGCGACCAATAAGTTTGTTTGAGTCATACATGCTGTTTTATGGGTCTTCACACGGTTAGGATCAAGTCCAGCTGATATCCCTTTGAGTTAGAATCGTGCGGGTTCAAACAGGGAGCAATTTAGATTACAAATGAATTAGTTATGAATTTTATGGTCAGAACATGCGCTGGGTTGTTGCCTGTGCATGACCAGTGAGTTTGTTTGAGTCATACATGCTGTTTCTTGAGTCTGCACAATCAAGGTCAAGTTCAGGTGATAGCCCTTCAAATTAGAATCATGTGGGTTCAAACATGGAGTGATTTGTCTTAGAAATGAATAAGTTATGAATTTTATGGTGAAACCACTCAAACTGCATCTTGTCAAGGCAGAATTGAGCAAGTTGAGTTTTTGGGTCCTAGGGGTAGCCGATTGACTCGAATGATTATTTGATTTTTTTTTTTTTAAGCATATTTTATGATGTTCCAGTAGTTATTTCAAAAATTTAGTTTGAAGCAAGAAAAGAGTTTTGAAATTTGAGGCGAGGAGTTTTGAATGAGGTGACTTGATTGTGGTTGCTCTTTGACGGATATGGGGCCGAGAGACGTCTCGTTTGGCCATATCAAATTTACGCGTAATGGACTTCGGAAAAGGACCAAGGTGTCCTACACTTGACGGGTATAGATTCTAGATAAGGACTGGAATGCCATACCAGCCTATGGTTGAACGGAACTTGATCAAGCGACTTAAGATTGAGTAGCCACAGTCCGGAGCTAACTTCCTAAGAAAAAAAAACGATCATTTGAGCAAGTCCATTTCTATTTTTATTTTCTTAAGAACATTTAATCAAGTGCACTTACATTAAAACTGCATGTGTTTGTAATATTTAGTACTAGTTAATTATGAATTTTGTACTTGTTGAGTCTTTAGATTCACTATGGTTATTATGTGGAGGTGAGCATGAGTCAGAGGCTGAGAGGCAGGATTCGTGAGCGCACGGTATTACAGAAAAAGGCACTCGACCTAATGACCGTTAAGTTTTTGCATGATTTATAGGGAGGTGATAAGGGAGGACTAAGCACAATAATAATAATAATATTGAAACTATTCTGTTTACAGGAAGATACTTTTAATTGTTTGGGATGATGGAAAATAATTTTTTTATAGGTTGTAGCATTTATTTCGAGTATTGACTATTCTGTCCCTAAACTTGGTCTTTATCAATTCGAGGAGTTATCTTACAAAATTTATAGCATTAATTTCAAGTTTTCACTATTTCCTCCCGAAACTTGGTATTTATTGATTCGATGATTTATCCTAAAAAAAAAAAAATTGGGTGTTTCACAAATATACTAACAGGAGATCAAAGAACAATGCAGTCTCAGATGAAATACTTACTAACCGATGTAAGTATCCCAACAAAATCACTAGCTAACCAAAAGTATAATCAATAATATAGTACTTCACTAACCTACTCAACCGAGAATAACCAACAAATCAGGAGTACATATAGTACATCCAAACCTCCACGCACAAATATATGACCGACATATAGCAAGTATATAACCAATACTGACTGCAGGAGAATGCTCTACTATGAATAGTCGCGTGAGCAGTCAGGGTAAATGACTAGTTATTGTCTGTGGGAGAACACTTTACCATGGATGATCCCATGGGCGGATAGGGTAAATAACTAGTCACTGTCTGCGGAAGAATACTCTACCACTGATAGTTCCGTGGGTAGATAGGGTATATACCAATGGTCACTAACGACTCTCTCAACCACGCATGGGAGACAGGATATACTAACGGTCACTGACGACTCTCTCAATCATGAATGAGAGACAATGGTCGACAGGATATACCAACTATTGCTGACGACTCTCTCAACCACGCATGAGAGACAATGGTCAACAGGATATAGCAACCAAGGGTCTAGTAGGATCCTTGAAATCCTACACTGTAGTATAATTCTACTAATGTATAGGGATGAGTCTATATAACAAGTAAGAGTCTACTAGGATACTCGGTACCCTATATTATGATATAATCCTACTAATATATAGGAAGAAAATATACAATCACGTCCCCAAATTACTAGTCATCTAGCATTAATATCTCGACTACTTCCATGGAATCATCTCAGATATAATAAACAACGAGATCAAGATCAAGTAATTCGAGGGGCTGATTCAAAAGGGAAAGCCTAGTGGAATACACTACACTTTTGCTAGGGAGTGATTTGCATCAAGTATAAGTCAGTATAATCTTACTAACATATATGCCTTAGCACCATTGTACAACTATACTACCTATAATATCAGTGATCTATAGGCACGAACCTAAGTATATAACCATATTAGAATACAAATTCACAAACATAAGCTACATGCCTAAATAACAACAAGGGTATATTAGGATACTCAATATCCTACACTACAGCCTAAAATAATAAACAAAGGTTTAGCAAGATGCTCGATGTCCTATACTACGGTATGATCATCCTAACAATAAACACAGAGTCAAATCATCTACTAAGGGATTTAGCAAAATATCCAATGTCCTACACTACGATATAGTAATATCATGCATATCCATAAACATAATCATGAATATTAAACATAACCACATAGCTATTAACAATAGATCAACATATAAGGATAACCAATAAGGTATCAAACTCAGAAGTGATATAGGTAGACTTAAGGTAACAAGTAACTACGATCTTATCAAAATAGGATAGTAAACAATCATGCACTATAATCAAAGCTATCAAGAATATAAGCAGGATCTACCCACCTCAAATATAGATCGTCATAACCGTATTCAAGTCCAAGGTTTGCCTTGAGCTCAACTCCTACAAATATAGGATACAAATCTGGTCTAAGTACTAGAGTACTCCCATTAATAATTCAGTTAACTATCAAGTTAATTAACCTAACATAGTTAACTCTTAATTGATATCTAATCTATTTTCCACGTAAGTGAGTTAACTAATTAACTAAGTCAAATGATTAATTACTCTATCAATTAATTAACTAAATTGATTGATCTGCTAACCAGTTAACCAATATAGTCATTTAATTTAATCAATCAACTGACTATTTAAGTTATCAACTAACTCATTAATTATCCATTTCAAAATCAACTAAGTAATATCCAAGTTAATCAAACTTATCAATCGATCTATCAATTAATCTATAGTCAATGATAAGTTATCAATTAAATCAACCAATTCACTAATACATCAATTAACCTATTAATTATTAAACTCTAATAATAGAGCTAATCATATTCATTTGATCCGAACTAATCAACAAAACTTACATCTCCTTTCTAGCAGGACTCATAGCAGTCGGCGGTGCCACGAGATCGAGACCAAGCTAGTGATTGGCGGTGGCACAGCCACAGTGTGGCAGCAGAGATTACAGTACATGGTTTGCTGTTGGCCTTTGTGAGAAGAGTGGCGTCTCTCCTAGCGGCTGATGGTTTTGTAGTAGCAACGTTGCATGGCCAGGAGGAGGAGGGCGGTGTTCAGTCGGCCAAGTGGTGGCAAGGCAACAACGGTAAGTAGCATCAACAGCCGTAAAGCAACACGCACAGCAGGTACGAGAAGACGCAGCTGTCTGCTTGCGCGAGCAGAAGCTTCACCGGAGGCAGAGGCGAAGAGCACAAGTGGGCAGAGGAGATGAGCCGACTGGTGTTGGCAGCTCATAAGGATGATTGATCCTCGATGATGGCAGGGCGTGCAAGGGCAGCACCCATCGGTCGTGCGGGGCTGCGTAGGACAGCGCCGACACGATTATGGCATGTGCGCTGCTACTCGTGGAGAAGGCGAGGAGGCAAGGCGACGATTTGGAGACTAACAGCGGTGCGCACACAGTGCATAGGTATGAAATAGAGGCGGCGGTGGTGGCAGAAATCGCGACTACCTGTGCGACAAGCGGCGGCTACGGCGCGTTGTCACGAATGAAGGTGAGAGGAAGAATGAACTTAGATTTTGATTAAATAATCCTAAAGGTGCGTTTGGTTCAAGTTATCAAGCATAATCTTAGTTATGTGGGGAATAAAATATAATCCTTATATTGTTTGATTCAACCTAAGTAATGGTATAATCTAATTTAACATTTACTATATTACCCCTGGTATAATTATATGATTATTTTTTTAGATTAAATTAAATTAAATTATTATAATATTATTAATTAATAAATTGATAATATATATAATAAATAAATAAAATTGATTTATAATTTTAAAATTTAAAATAAATTTATATATTTTAAATATTATTAGATATGTCATTAACTAATTATATATACTTTAAATTTATATATATTTAGATAAGATATGTGATTAAATTTTTTAATATGCTTACCTTTCTATTGTGCTTCTCCCTCATGCCCAATTTTTCCACACCGACATCTTCTTCTCCCAGGCAGCAACGTCGACATCTTCTTTCTCCCAGGCCCCAGGCAACAACGTCGACATCTTCTTTCTCCCTCATACCTTTCTACTGTCTTCTTTCCACGCCGGCATCTTCTTTCTCCCTCATACCTTTCTACTGTCTTCTTTCCACGCCGACATCTTCTTTCTCACAATTTTTTAATATGCTTACCTCCGCAAGCCATCGACGCCCCTCGAATCAGTTTCGATTGGTACTCGAAAAGCACAGAATGATTATGAACAATCTCCACGAAGGGGAAGCAAAAAGGAAAGTGATCGACGCGACCCCATGTTGACTGTGACGAGCTCGTGACGGCTGTTGGGCAGAAGTCGAAGGGTAAGAAGATCTCGTGGAGGAGATCGAAGGGGAGAAGGCGAAAGAAGATCTCGTCCCTTGTAATTTACTCTCGCTCATCTCCTCGTCCGATGCTGTATTGCTCTATGCCAGCGGGGGAAAGGTCGAACTGGTGGCGGAGCGAGGCAGCAGGCGGCGTCGGCTGTTGGGGAAGAGGCGGAGGGGCGTTGAGCTCTAAGAGAATGTTGGGGAAGATTCGAAGGGTAATTTTGGAAAAAAATATTGATAACCCAGTAATCGTAGAAAACCTAAGATTTCCAAGGTTTTGTGATTCCTGGTTCTATTCCCTAATTGTTGATGTGGCGGGAATGTTGCATCACCAGGAATCACCAATTACTTAAACCAAATAAGGCTATCGTTGATAACCAACTAAGGTTATCAGCGATAACCCCGAACCAAACACGTCCTAATGTTTATATTCAATCAATTCCTTACTTAAATGAGTATTCTAAACAAGTTTTTCTCATACCTGTTTATTTCCACAAAATCTAAAATGACCTCTTTAAAATATAGAAAAATTCTAATAAATTTCATAAATTCATATCAACATAATTCCTGATAAATTATTTACTAAAATAATTTAATTAAGTCAAAATTTAATTATTCACATCTTTATCTATATTTTTGGTATATTGTAGACTATCCCTGGGTGACCAGCCTGACCCCACGGAAGTTTTCCTCCGGTCACAAAGGTAAATCAGTAAGCCCACACGGCAGCAAGCCTAGAAACTCATCATCCTTTGATTTCGCCCCCCATTTGGAGAAAAAATTTCTACAAATATGTCATAACTAGGGATCAAACCATGAGTGCTTAAGTGACAACCTGGATATCCTACCGCAGTATCGTATCTCCGGGGACTTCATGATTTATTAACATGTATCTTCACTTGGAGATAAAATTTTGATTAAATAATTAATCATATTATAAATTTTCTTAAATATTTCAATATATCAATTTAAATAATACAATTGAAATTTTTATTATTATTATTGTATTATCATGAATAGAAGTATTGGAAGAAAAATTTGTCACTTTGTTTCACAAGTCTAAATCTTATGAGAAAACTAATATTATTGGTCATGTATGTATTTTATCTGTTAATAAGTATGATATTACTAATAAATATTGATTTGATAAATTATTTTATATTATTATAATTGAATAATATAATAATGGTAAAATTATATGATAATTTTTTAGCATTAATATAATCATTATTAAAAGTTACATCAACAAAATTAAATACTTTAGTACTAATAATTGTCTGATATTTATTGTGGTTAAAATTTCATCTTATTGCACTGAGTATATATAATATCAAATATAAATTATATATAGAAAAAACCAAAATAGGAGGGATAAAGCTATATATAATTTGTACTTGTGCTTGTGGTAGGAAGATATCAATGTCGAAGAGAGTTAGGAGGCTGTCGATGGCTAGAAAAAGTTGACAACAAAACATCCTAATCCAACTACACCAAAAAAATGTGCATGGCTGTATATCCATGAGAGACACTAATCCAAGACGGTTAAAAATATTAGCAACACATTTCTTTATAGTTTGCTAAGTAACCATATTCCATTTGAATGCAAACTTTAATATATAGAGAGAGATTTGATATGTTAAACGATGCTTTGTGTGCGACTGTAAGCAAAATCCGACGTGAGCTATCTGACGCGACCAAAATCTAATTTTTTTTTTTAATCTTTCTCTCATCTATTGTAACAACTTTTCTCTCTTTCGTTATAAATTAAAATAAAATTTTATCTTCTCTCTCCTATTATTACATGCCAAAAATTATTATATTATGGTAGTGATGATACAACATTGTAGCAGCTACTATGCAGTAGTTGATACAACGTTGTAGCAGCTACTTACAGTAGCTGCTACAACTTGTAACAGTTAGTATGTAGTAGCTACTACAACGTGCAGTAACTACTACGACAGTATAGTAGCTGGTACAACGGTACAAAAGCTGCTATAACGGTGCAGTAGTTGCTACAACGGTGCAGAAGCTGCTACAACGGTATAGCAGCAGCTACAACAGTGCAATAGCTGTTACAACGGTGCAAAAGCTGTTACAACGGTGCAGTAGCTGCTACAACGGTACAGTAGCTACTACAACGGTACAGTAGCTACTACAATATAGTAGCTACACAATAACACTGCTACACGTTATAGCAGCTACTGTACAGAAGCTGCTACAATGTGTAGCAACTATTGTGTAGTAACTGCTACAACGTTGTAGTAGCTACATCACCTTAAAAATTTAGTAGTCTAATGATTGTTACATGCAATCATATGAGAGAGAAATGAGAATTTTATAGTTGTTGCATGCAAATGAGAGAGAAAAGTTGTTGCATGCAGATGAGAGAGAAATTAAAAAAATTGAGTTTTGGTCGTGTAAGATAGTCCACGTCGGATTTTGCTCACGGTCACGCACAAAATGTGATTTAGCATATCAAATCTCTCTATATATATATGGTTAAATTTTGTTATACCATTACACCAATAGAACAAATATATACATTTTTATATAGATGATATGTTGACCACATATTGATCACAAAGAAAATATTATTACATCTATAATAATCTTTAAATAAATCTAAATTTGTAACTAAACAAGATATATGCATAGATAAGAGATAAGACTAGTTAAAGATATCCCTTAAGAAAATATTTTGTTAAGTACACAATCACTATATTAATTCATAGCTTCTATGATCAAAATTTGAAATAGATTGAATAAATTTTGAAAGAGGAAAAAGTTAGGAAAAATTTATATTTAAAATTTTTAAATAGTTATTGTGTAAGATCGAGAAGTGCTAAAGGGGGAGGGGTGAATAACACTCGCGATGCTTTGATGCTTTGCTCGTGGACTCCTTTTATGGATCATTAAAGGTGCTTTCAACCCCATTGAAGGCGCCTTCAGCTTGGATATTTATCCTCAAGTCTATGGTACCGATCAACTCCACTTTCTATGAACTTCATCCGTTCGAAGGCACCTTCAAGCTCATAGAAGGCACCTTCCATCCGGTATCTAAGGTGCTTTCAGGTGCTTTGAAGGTACCTCCATGCTACTCCATGCAGGCCTTCGGCCAAGGCACCTGATGCTCCTCCAACCGCCCCAGAGGTACCTTGAACACTGTTCATTCGAACTTGAAATGTGCTTTTTACTCCCTGCAAGATACATTAGTCAAAAATATCAAACATACCCTGCAAAACAAAGTTAGCACAACAAAATATGAATAATAGAAGTGTTTGACAATCTCCGGACTGTCCGATTATGGCTGTTGGATTTTTTAAAAATTCTAGGTTGAACTGATGCCTACTGTTCCCTCAACGGGGAATGCATCCTCACCTACTCCTCTAAGGAGAGTTTAACTTTTGCCAGACTGATCCTCTAAACTGACTGGACTCTTGCTCATTGTCTAATATGTTAAGACTTCATGCTGGATGTCTAATCGCTGACCCGTCCAATCTTTCACTCGGTGTCCGCGACCCCCAGGATTTTCACCTAGACTCCTCGACTCTAGGATTTAGCCCAAAGTCCTTGACCCACTAAGATTTTGCCCAATCCCCCAGACCAGGACTTCGTTGCCTAACCGTAGTTAGGGCTTTCCACCTGCCTAGAATCTACTATGACTTTTACCTAAGACAACTTAGAACTTTCCTGTAAACTCAGTCAGACTTGTTAGATAACAAGAAACCTTAACTTTGAACTCTTTTCCATAATCAAAATTTAGATTCGATCATCTAGTACTTACTACACCAACATATTATTCTGGCCAAATATCATGGATGGTCAAGCCATAGGTCAACGAACCCCGCTGATGTACACGTGCTTCGGTCACCATCGATGAGGGTGTTGGTGCAATTGACCTCTAGAGTTTCGATGTTTGACAATATACCTAAGTTTGGTCAATTTGACTAAGGGTTGATTCAAATAGGACTTAATGTTTAGAAGAGAGAAGTCTAGTCAGGACTAGATAACTAGCAAAGGTAAGTCCTAACCAAAGGATAGGCAGGTGAGAAGTCTACTGAGTGACTAGTCCTAACCGGAGGTTAGACAAAGTGGAAGTCTTAGTGAGTGAAGTCAGGCTCTAGTGAGCAGCTCTAGTGAGTGAAGCTAGGTAGTGAAAGTCCTGGTGACTGATGTCAGGCCCTAGTGAGTGAAGCTAGGTGGTGGAAGTCCTGGTGAGTGAAGTCAAACCCTAGTAAGTGAAACTAGGTAGTGGAAGTCCTAGTGAGTGAAGCTAGACCCTAGTGAGTGAAGCTAGGTGGTGGAAGTCCTGGTGAGTGAAGCCAGGCAATGGAAGTCCTAGTGAGTGAAGATGGGCAGCCCTAGGGGAGGTAACCCTATGTTATATGTGACTGACTAGTTTCCGGTCGACCACGCGCGGTCGATCAGACCAGCGAATCTTGTAATCTGTTAACATTATCTTACTTTAATGTTTTATCTATTGTAATAACTCAGTATTGTAGGGAAGTCCAGCTAAGTCAACGGACCAATCAGATAGCTGGCATGAAGTCCAGACAGGTCGACGGGCTGACCGGATGTCTGACAAGATAATAAGTTAAGGTAAGTCACTGGAGAAGAGTGACTTTGTGAGGGCATGTTCCCTATTTAAGGGAACAGTAGGCGTTGATCCAACTTAGATCTATTTGTGAAACCTAAGTTGAGATCTTAACTAGATTCTGGTCTCGATGAGAGAGAATTTAATTACTAATCTACTTGTTATACTGTGCTAACTTTGTTTTGTAGGGTAATATAATATTTTTTATTGCCTCGGACTAACTTGCAGGAAAACAAGTCTACTGAAAAATTATGTTTGGGCGCTGGGAGGGGATCTGGGCGCCCGGAGCTAGTTTGGGCGCCCGGAATGCCAAAAGTTATCTCATCGTTAGCTTGGAGCGTGCTGATTGGATAAGCTGACATCACGGTCCAGGCGCCTAGAAGGGATCTAGGCGCCTGGTACTGCTTATATAAGCATCCTTCACTAGGAGCACAGGACAACAACTTTCTTCTATAATTACCTTCTTGTGCACTGCTACAAAGACACTCCTACGATGCTGTGAAGCTTCTCCGACAACCTATGACTCTAATTTTTATTTCCCTTGTTGTTGGTAATTTTATATTATAATTCTTGTACTTATCGTGTAACCCCTTTTACGAACTATTAGTGGATTGCCCAACGAAAGTACTCGACAAGTGTGAGCATTAGAGTAGGAGTCGACAAGGGTTTTGAACCAAGTAAAACTTGGTTTGTTAGTGTTGTTCTTATTTTTTTTCTTCCGCTGCATAGTCGATTTAATTATCCATCTTCGACGATTGCTATTCACCCCCCTCTAGCATTCTTTTCAATCCAACAGAAGGAGGTGAGGAGACATGAGATGCACTTTAAAGAGTTAGACTGGTCGGGGGCCAAATCCCAGGGCTACTCTGACGCTCAAGTTAGGATTTTCTTAAGGTGGTATACTAAAGGACGAAGATGGTGAAGAAGGGTGGAACCTAGTGAAGTTGAAGAGAATTCCTAGATTACTTTTGTGGGTGCCCATACGGTTCTATGGTGAGAATCTCCATGTCAACCAAAATATCATCATAGTAGGAGCGGGTGAGGGGATCAGATTCGATAGCCATTGGTTGCCTCTCCATTCATTCAACACCCCATGTT
The DNA here is from genome assembly GCF_018446385.1 of Zingiber officinale. NCBI lineage: Eukaryota > Viridiplantae > Streptophyta > Magnoliopsida > Zingiberales > Zingiberaceae > Zingiber > Zingiber officinale. Next base: position 113,712,208 of record NC_055988.1, read on the forward strand.
AGTAGGGGGCATCTAGGGGATTATATCTGACATCATTGTAAACACTCCTCCAATTCTTAAGATGTCATGCATCCTGGCATATTCATAGTTATTATTAGCAAGCCTGTGTAGGGCATATATCTTGCTTGAGAGTGGGAAAAAAGTTGACATCGATATGGAGTGACCTTGAGAATGACAAAGCCTAGATCTGAAACTGAGACTAGGAAGAGGCTGATATCCAATGTTTAGAGAGGGTGTTGGCGACTGGGCTGAGACTGAGCGATGGTGTAGGGACCCAAGACTGAGCAAGAAGGTGAGTCAAGATTAGGAGCTAAGACTGAGAGATGGTGTAGAGGTTCGAGACTAAGCTAAAAGGTGAGTTGGGATCAGGAGATGATACTAAGAGATGATGTTGGGATCTGAGACTATGCTAGAAGGTGAGTCAGGATTAGGAGTTGAGATTGAGAGATGGTGCTAGGACTTGGGTTAGAGACAGAAATGATGTCAACAATCAGGAGCTGAGAGTGTGAGATGGTGCAAGGATCTGAGAATGAGCCAGAAATGATGTCAATGATGGGGAGATGAGATTGCGAGATGATGCAGGGACCCAAAACTGAGCCAGAAGCGACCTTAAGATTTGTGTCAAGATAGGGACTATGATAATTGACTTGCCTTTAGTTAGGAGTTTTTGTTGGTGCAATTAACCTCTAGGGTTTTGATGTTTGACAATATGACCAAGGGTTGACCTAAACAGGACTTGATGTTTGGGAGAGAGAAGTCTAGTCAGGACTAGATGATTAGCAAAGGTAAATCCTAACCAAAGGTTAGACAAAGTGGAAGTCCCGGTGAGTGAAGCTGAGCCCTAGTGAGTGAAGTTAGGTGGTGGAAGTCCCGGTGAGTGAAGCCGGACCCTATTGAGTGAAGCTAGGTGGAGGAAGTCCTGGTGAGTGAAGCCAGGCAATGGAAGTCCTGGTGAATGAAGCTAGGCAACCCTGGGAGGTAACCCTAGGTTATACTTGAATTCTAATAATACTGTGCTAACTCAGTGTTGTAGGGAAGCTCAACTAGGTCAACAGGCTAACCAGGTAGCTGACACGAAGTCCAGACAGGTCGAAGGGCTGACCGAACATTTGGCAGGTAAGTGAAGGTAAGTCACTAGAGGGGAGTGACTGTGAGGACGCATTCTCGGGAAGGGAACATTAGGCGTTGATCCGGCTTAGATCCATTTCAGATATCTAAGTTGAGATCGTGACTAGATTCCGGTCTCAAGGAGATGAAATCTAATTACTATTCTGTTTGATTTTTAACTATGTTAATACTCTGTTTTGCAAGATATATATCTTATATTTACCTCCGGACTAACGTTTTCTTGCAAGAAGGAATCTGTTGGAAAATGAGGGTCCGGGCGCCCGGAGGTGAAATTTTATCCCAACATCGCCTCGCCAAGTGGAGCTCACTGATTGGTTCGGCTACATCATATCCAGGGCGCCCTGAAGGTTCCGGGCGCCCCAAACCTCCTATATAAGAAGGGTCAAGGCCGAAGCTCCAAACACAACTTACAAACTGCTCTCTTGTGCTCCTGCGACGCTGCGACGACTCTCCGACAAGTGTTATTTTTCTATCCTTTTTAATTATTGTCGGTTCTTTTTCATACTAAGTAATTCCTGTACTTCTTCTGTAACATTCATTTTGAATTGCTAGTTTATTGCCCATCGAAAGCACCCTTGTGTGCGGGCCTTGGAGTAGGAGTCGACATAGGCTCCGAACCAAGTAAAAAATGACTTGTGTTAGCGTTGCTTTATTTATTTTGTCTTTACCTTTCCACTGCGTGTTTACTCTCCTTAATTTTTAATCGATATTCACCCCCTCCTCTATCGAATTTATGATCCAACAAGTGGTATCAGAGCCCGGACTGCCGGAAGGTTGAACCGTTGACTGTGCACAAGAGCTATGGTCTGATTGAGCCATGTGGGTACAATATTGACCTCGAACAAAGAAAGTGGGGGATCCTATGTTCAGATTAAGAGGACCAGACACCAGGCAGTAAGTCCTAATTGCGGCTAGGCAAGGAAGTCCTAGTAGGTCGGGTGGACCGAGGGGCAGGAAGACCTGGTGGGTCGAGGATCAGACGTGGAAAGCCTATGACCCTTTGTTTGAGGGGAGGGGGATTGTTGGGGTTGTAAGGTTGCAAACATAGTCCCACATTAAAAACATATATAAAGATCATGGGTGTATAAGAGAAAAGATATCTTCATTAGTATGAGGCCTTTCGAGTAGAGTCCAAGAGCAAAACCATGAGGGTTTAGGCCCAAAGCGGACAATATCATGCAATTGTGGAGATATCTAAATTCTTTTCAATCCTATAGTTTTGACCCTCCTAAAGTAGCCTCTATCATATCTTGACTTTGATTGATAGCTCAACATGACTATCTACCCTACATGCCACATAAGACTGCAGAGCTCTGTCACATCAGTTATAAATGTATATTTTAATATTACTTAGTCAAATTAATTGTAGATAATTAAATATATAGTAGAATATAATTATATGCACAAAATATCGGCTAGTTGACTCAACTACCACCTTAAGGTCGATATGATGGACTAACCTATCATAAGGAAGAGATATAAAATGGTTGAGCCTGGTTATATTGTTTTGATGTGGTTTTGTAAAGCCTTAAAGTTACTTTTAGAATAATTATATTTATGTTGTATATCAAGTATGCAGGTATAGGTTTCTTGATATAAACATTGTAAGTACAATGGGAAAGTCTAACAAGCATTGGAAAAAGTTTGAGTCAATGTTAATCAAACATTTGACAAAAGGAAGTCTTACAAGTTCTAGTGGAGTTGAAAGATTAATAGGTATTGACAAATGAAGTCTTGGTAGGTCAAGATGTTGGATCGTTGTGCGTCGAGAGAGGGGGTGAATCTCAATCGGTTGTTCTTTTTTGCGTTTTATCATTCGTTCGTCTTTCTATTAGGGTTAGTACGTAGCGGAATAATAATAAGAAAATATAGAAAGACTCAGATGTTTTACTTTGTTCCCAACCCCCAGGGTTAATACATCTAAGGTCTACGCACTCAAGTGTGAGTCCACTATTAGTCTCCTTTCCAGAAGATTTTCTGGAAGTGGAGAAATCCGTCATACAATTTATGTATCACGAGCAAATATAAAGAATGAAGCACAGATACGTATAATAAAAACAAACTTGGTAGCAACTAATCAAAAAATCCTGAGCGCAACGTACCCCTTCTGGAGATTCCTTAGTCACAGAGCTTCGAGTCGTAGCTTTCATTTTGAGCACGCGGAGTATGAGTAGTAGAAGAAAATGGATGCATTGAACTCTTATTCGTAGTGCCTTATAAAGACCCATTTTGGGCGCCTGGAAACCTTTCGGGTGCCCCCAGCTGAGTCTCATCCAGATCTAAAAAAAACTATGGCATTATTTGACTTGGCTCACATGTTGGTCCCAACACCTGGAACCTTTTCAAGCATCAATATATTGTGCCATGTCATTTTCTAAGTCAATCCTCTTGGGCTAAGTTTGGACCAACCAGGCTCTTGGAACCCATAGGGGCTCCTAGACCATCCAGGCTCCTGGATTGAATAAGAGAGCCCGAACCTCTGGATGGCTAGATCTGATAGGGGCACCTAGACCTCTAGGTGACAGGATCTGATAGGGGTGCCTGGAGCAGTCCAGGATGCTTGAATCATGTCCAATTCACTTTAGACTTGATTCGGTTGCATCTGGTTTGTGTCTATCTGATCCCGCAGTCTTGGTTCCAACTCTAGGTTCCTACAAGACAAGCATACAATAACAAACAAGCAACCTAATCCTTAATCCTATAAGTGTACCTAACCTACTAGGCTTACCGGTAGGTTTGTGACTGAATGCTTGTTTATTGTTGTACGCTTGGAGTCAACTCCTCTAAGACTTTACCACGTAAGATTCACTCTTTAGAATTCCATTTGTTAAACATATGGTCACCCTTGATCTACTTGGACTTACCCTTACCTAACCTCTAGTTAGGATAAGTCACTTGGTAGACTTCTTATCTGCTTAACCTCTAGTTAGGACTAATCACTTAATTAGTAGATTTCTCACCTGCCTAATCCTTCTGACCAAGACTTTCTTTCCCAATCCCTCTGACTAGGACTTCCTTGCTCAATCATTCTAACCAGGACTTTCTTGCCCAATCCTTTTGACTAGATTTGCTTGCCTAACCTCAACTAGGGCTTCATATCTTACTATTCATCCGATCAACCTTTACCTGACTAGACTTCTCTCTTCCAAATATCAAGTCTTGTTTAGATCAACTCTTGGTCAAACTGACCAGACTTAGGTACATTTTCAAACATCAAAACTCTAAAAACTTATTACACCAACAATCTCACACTTTTTATGTTTGATAATTTTCTTAAGTTAGGCATTGGACTTTAGGGTTCTATGCAAAGCTAGGAGATTCTAAATATTTCCAACTTAAGGTTCACTTTCCCCCTTTGACACATGTCAAAAATATAAATCACCTAAGATCCACCTTAAGCTTTGCACAAACAATGAGTTTTTATTTTGAAAACATTTAAAAATAATTTTAGATAAAGCATTTGTTTTCAAAAACTATTTTTGAAATAAGAATATTTCTAAGTTCTTCAAGTTTTTTTTTAAATAAGTACTAAATACTAAAAATTTCCAAAAATTTCAAAGTTTTTTAAAAATCTTTTTCAAAGAATTTTAAAAATAAATTTTCAAATATTTTAAAGAATTTTACATGTATTTTCAAAACATTTTCCAAAAAGTTTCCAAGCATTTCTAAGAATTTTTCAAAAGAATTTCTAAGTATATATTTTTTCAAAAGAATTTCCAAATATATTTTTTTTCAAAAGAGTTTCCCAATAATTTTCAATGACTTTTTAAAATGAATTTCAAGATTTTTCAAAGGAATTTCTCAAAGATTTTTTTAAAACCAATTTTTCAAAAAATTTTGATCTTTTGATCAGAACTCTCGCTCAACCGGATACATCCTTAGGAATCCTTATTAAACTCAAGGAAAACTACCTATATTTTTTAGAGGTTGATCCAAGTCAAAAGAACAATTAAGGTACATTTTTTAAAATATTTTCAAAGCATTTTTCAAAGATTTTTCAAAATTATTTTTCAAGAACTTTTTTTTAAGACTTTTCAAAATTTTTTCATAAATTTTCAAAAAGTCTCTAGATTTTTCAAAGCATTTTTTAAAAGGAATTTTCCTTTTCAAAGAATTTTCAAAAACATTTGAATAATTTTTAAAGTTACTTCCCCTTAACCTGATCCCCTGGTTATCCTTATTATCCACAAAAAATTCTACCTAAGTGTTTAGGGGACTTGGTTCTAATGTTGACCTAGGGATTTTATATCTAAGTGTTGGTCAACCAATTTTCAAAGATATATAAATTTTTTAAAAATTTATCTAAGTGTTGATCCACCTTAGGGTTCTTTCCCCCTTTGAATTTAAAAATTTAGGGGACTTGGTTCCAATTTATCAAAGTGTTGGAAGTTGCTATATCTCATCATTGGTGGATTAAAAGTTGAGCTCATTAGGATTCACTATTTCTTTGCACCTCCAACATTGAGATAATGAACTTCCTCATCCTTAGCCTTCTTCCATTGTAGTCGGAACTCAAAATTGGTGTCAAAAATGTATAGAGATTTCATAATTGAGCATGAGAGAAGAAAAAAATATGTATGGAAATAATGAAATAAACTCTGTATTTATAGATTTTGGAGAGTAATGGATACTAAATCATAACAATTAATAAAAAAAATGGTTAAATGATCTCAACTATTGAAAAAAATATTTAAAAAATCCTCTCATTTATCCCCAACGGCAAGAACAACTCATTCCAATGTTCAAACGTAGAAAACAAAACAAGAAACCCTAAATTGGCTAAATGAACTAGCGATTAACCACCAGTTTGGAGATTATTTTGGCTGGAATCATAATCGGGCACTCGCCCGACAAGCTAGTTATGATTTTTGACCGAGAACTAGGTCAATGGGTACACAACCCACTTTAGTTAGAAATATAAAAAAATACAGGATTTTATTATCAAATTGGGTATTTGGTCTAGTGGTATGATTCTTGCTTAGGGTGTGAGAGGTCCTGAGTTCAATTCTTGGAATAACTCAATTTATATATTTTATTTTTTTTTATTCCTACAATTATACTTGAATTTCTGATATTAGTTAGTCTGGGTAGGAATGGCAATTTCCCCTGTATCGGGAATCTGATATCTGACCCGAATGGAGGAGGGTATGGAGGTAATTTTTATACCCGATTAAATAATCGGGTATTCGGGTATGGAGATGGATGTTATAAAATCCTACCCATACCCTACCTATATATATATAATCTCTGTTAAAATTTTGAAGCGTGCTTAAGAGTTGGCACTTCTATATATTTATATTATATTATATATAAAGTTATAAACCCTATAAGGCCATACCTGTGCGGCTGTGTTGGAATTTCAAAGCGGACATTTCCTTTTCTCTTGAAGTTGGTCGAAGCCTCAACGACGTGAGAGCGAATAAGCGAGACGAGGAAGACGTTGCGGAGGCAGGGATTAAATAGTTCAAGCGACTCAAAAGTTTGTCCTTGCTTCCAACTCCACCTCTGTTTTGGATGAAATGGAGCAACCATCTCATACTCTTAGTTCATCGAATACTATTTAGGGTTTAGGGCTGTCAAGGTATTTTTTTTATAATGATTTTGACTTTTTACTTTTATTTGAAAATAAGAGGCCAAAGATGAGAAAGGTTAATGATTATTCCATATATATGTAGTTTGAACGAGAAAGTCATTATTGTTTTCCTTATGTTATCTTTTCTTTTCATTTTTAACATACATTACAACATCATATTTAGGTCTATAAAATGAACCCAGTAGATCCTACAATAGAAAATGAAGTGCCACTATCTAACGTAAATCATGAGGTTCCACAAATTTTTGAAGAAAATAATGAGGTTCCACAAGATCAACCAAATATGGCATTTGTTGCTGCTGATGGTTCTCCTAGTACTGATGCTTCTCCTAGTGCAATAGGAACGAGAAAGTTAACATCTGATGTTTGGAATCATTTTTGTAGAAAGAAAATTAATGTAATGGATATGGTTGTTAGAGTGTATACTAAAAACGTAGCTTTTTGTAAACATTTATTTTGAAATAAAGAATCACATTGGTCAAATGTCTACGTTTATGCTAAGTGTAGTTGTTCAATTAATTTATATTGTAGATAACATGATGTGTGATATCACACACAGAAGATCATGTTATCAGTTCTTTATAAATTATAAGCAGTAGCTCACAACTAAGATGGATAGGAACAAACTATTGAAATAGTCATAGTGTAATTTGATATTAGTTTATCTTAACTATAAAATTACACTAGTACACTCTGAGTGTATTGAGCAGGACCATTTAAGGAAAGTTCATTTTATACTGACTTAATAAAAGAACAAGATCTTTGTTATTATGGAAGCATGTGCTCTTAATCCCGATATAGTAACAAACACATGTATATAGTATTTATTTCTTTGACTTATCAAAGAGTGAGATTTAGCTTGATAAATCAAGAGGCCCGATAAGTTGGGAAATGATATTACTTATAGTGTATGTTGTTGATTATAGAAGGAAACTATATCCTAGTAATCTAGGTTGATAATGTCCCCAACAGGAGCTCATAAGGATTGTCATGTAAACCCTGCAGGTGGACTTAGTCCGACATGATGATAAGGTTGAGTGGTACTACTCTTGGACTAAGATATTAATTAAAATAAGTTGTCAGTAACTCATTTAATTAGTGGGCATTCAACATCTTAAACACAGGGAGATTAACACACTCATAATAAGAAGGAACCCAAAATATAATTTGAGATTGGTGCGGTTGTTCAATAATAATTCTTTAGTGGTATAAATTATTATTGATGAAATTAAGTTGGGTGTTCGGGGCCAACACGGGAAGCTTAATTTCATCGGGAGACCAAAACCAATTCCTCCTCTCGGCCCCAATCGTAGCCTCTTATATATAGAGAATTATATCCACCAAATACCTACCTTCTTACCCAACCATAGGTGGCCGGCCAAGCAAGCTTGGAGTCCAAGCTTGGGCCAGCCAAGCCATAGGTTGAGCCAAGTAAAGGTGACCGGCCCTGGCTTAGAGGCCAAGCTTGGTGTGACCGACCATGTAAAGAATAAAAGGGATTTTATTTAAAATCTTTCCATATGTGGAAGCCATGATTTTAAAAGAGAGTTTAAAATTTAAATCTTTCCTTTTATAGCTTTCTACAAAAGATTAAAAGAAATATTAGATATCTTTCCTTATATGTAGTTAAAAGGAAGATTTTAATTTTAAAGAAAATTTTCCTTTTTGGAAATCATCCACATGTTTTAATAGAGATATTTTAATTTATAAAATTTCCTTTTATAACCAACCATGAAGGGAAAAATTATTAGAGAAATTTTAAAAATTTCCGGAAACAAATAAGGAAGTTTTAATTTTGTGTTTAAAACTTGCCTTATTTGGAGCACATGAGGTGGCCGACCATGTAAAGGGTTAAAAGAAATTTTTAATTAAATTTTCCTTATTAACCAATGGTAAGGAGAATAAAGGAATTTTAATTATAATTAAATTTCCTTATATGCCAAGACCAAGGAATATAAAAGAGGGAGTAGAGGTGCCTCACCTCACAACATATCTTCTAGTATTCCCCTCCTCTCTTCCTTGGTGTGGCCGGCCCTATATCCCTCCTCTTCTCTTCTTCTTTAGTGGCCGGTGCATCCCTCTCTTGGAGTTCTTGTTGGTGGCCAGTTCTTGCTAGGAGAAGAAGGAGAGAAAGGAGGCTTTGCTCTTGCATCCCTTGGAACTTGAAGGTTGGTGGCCGAAACTTGCAAGAAGAAAGGTGTCTTGGTGGTTCTCATCTCGGTAGATCGTTGCCCACACAATGTCTGAGTTAAGAAGAGGAATACGATAGAAGATCAAGAGGTTGTTACTTACAAAGAAAGGTATAACTAGTAATTATATTCCGCATCATACTAGTTTTTCTTTATAAGAATTTTGAAATACCAAACACAAGAGGCTAGTGATTCTAGGTTTCGAATTTGTGTTTCTTTTCTTTTTTGATCTTGTGATTCGATTGTTCCTTTTGGTTAAACCTAGGGTTACTATAAGGAAATTAAATATTGAATTTCATTAAGAGGTTTTGTCGAGACAGTGGTGGATGTTCCCATACCCAAGAAGGCCAAGTGCCTCGTCATGTTTGACCTGGGAGCCGATTTTCTGAAATAAATATTTAATTAAATTTGTAACACAAGCATATTTGGATCTATAATGTTAAGTATCGTTTGTGATCTAAGTCTAAACCTTTAAGAACAGATAAGTTAAATTTGGAATCAATAATGTTAAGTTCTGTTTGTGATTCCATATTTAATTTCTAAAGAACATAATAGGTTGTTAGGTATGGTTCAGGACTTGTACAAAATTTTTATACAGGGGAATCGGTACGATATTCCCAGTAGCAACCAACAATTGGTATCAGAGCTAGGGTTTGCCTCTGTGTGTTTGGTTTTCAGTTTAATTATGCACATGTCATACATAATTTAGGCAGGATAATAGTAGGATATGCTAACTCTGTGGTTGCAGGCTCCAACTATTATGACTTATGGTTATTGTGTATGATTGGACCCTTGGACATGTCAAGGGAATTTTATTGTGCATGATTGTATTTAACTAATACAGCAGGATCTGTATTAGCCCTTGGATTTTACATTTATGTTCGATCTAGACTTGACGTGCATTCCCTTGTGGAATATAGGATCGATGTATGTAAAATTTTATTTTTCTATAGTGGATCGTATCCTTGCGAGGCGTGGTGCTATTGGAGGACCAGAGGTGCAGCAAAAAGGGAAGCTCGATGGACCCGATGACATGAACCCTAGGGCTGGCAGCACGCGAAGGACAGTGATGGAGGCCATAATAGTTGGAAAATTAATTTTCATATTTATTACTTTTGTTTACTGTGATGAGTGTGATGTGTGCTTGCTAGGTTAAAATTCCTCATCTTAAATTACTAAGTGGGAGAGAGATTAGTAAACAAATTCCACTCCCCATTACTGGTTTGTAAGTAATGCAAACAAACTTGCGCGTTGACTCTGAGTGCCTTCCTCCATATCGGATGAGTTTGTTTACGGATCACTAAATCAAACTTCCATTTTGGATGATTATAGGAAATTAATTAGGAGCGTGTGATCTTCCCCATCGGAAGGGGCACAATCTTATTTAATGGACTAAGTATCAAGTAATGGTTTACACTTAGGCACATTTAATAGTATCCTCCCCATCAGAGTCACTGCTATTATTTGTGTGACCGAAGGGAAACCAACTATTAATTTTATTTGTCATAAAGTTAGGTTGACAAGAATAAAATTAATGGGTAAAACCTCCTCTTACAAATGTTTGATTTTGTATACGTCCACACTATCGTGGCATGCAAAATTCACGGTGATTTGAGGTGTTGGTAAATTTAAATAGTATTGTTTGAGGAATCAATATTATTCTAAATTTAGAGTCTTGACCAAAGTTTATTTTGTGATTCTTAGGATGTCTTTCAATCCACTGGCTATTATACTAAAAGAGAACAAACTTACTGTTCCCAACTATATAGATTGGAAAAGAAACATGGACATTGTCTTAACTACTGAAGGCTATAAATTTGTACTGTTAGAGACCTGCCCTGAAGTGCCTAATAGTGATTCTAGTGAAGAGGAGATTGAGTATCATAAGAAATGGGTAAAAGCATATGAGATGGCGCGGTGTTACATTTTGGCTTCAATGTCAAATGCGATGCAACATCAGCATCAGGACTTGCCAACTGCTTATGATATGATGAACAATCTCAAGGAACTCTTCGAACACCAGAGTCGGGCTGCTAGTCAAGAGGCAATGATAAAATTAATGGCATCCACCATGTCAGAAGGGGCACCCGTAAGGGATCACATCTTGAAGATGATGGCTTACTTAAACAAGATACAAGTCCTTGGAGCTGAAATCGATGGGGAAACCCAGGTCGATATTATTCTCCAAATGCTACCCAGAAGTTTTGAGCAGTTCCGCCTGAACTATAATATGAATAAGAGGATGTATTCATTGGCAGAACTACTGACAGAACTTCATGCAGCAGAAGGGTTATTTCGTCAGAATTCTCAAATTCACTTTTCTGAAAATGGTTCTACTTCTAAGTCGAAAGGCAAGAAAAAGAAGAAATAGGCTGGCTCAGCAAAGAAGGTGAATAAATCTCTAGGTACTAGACCAAAAGCTGGAATGAAGAAGCCGAAGGGCAAGTGCTTCATCTGTAAGCAATCTGGACATTAGAAGGCAGACTGTCCTCGTAGGAAAGAGAACAATAAAGGTATATCTCATTCTCTAGTAGTTGAAACATGTTTAGCGGTGTTATCTACCAGCACCTGGTGTGTAGATACGGGAGCCACTGATCATGTCTACAACTCTTTGCAGGGGTTCCAGGAAACCCGACGACTATTTGAAGGAGAGATAACCATCTACATGGACAATGCTACTAAGGTGGCGGTTGTTGTAGTGGGAGACATCTACTTATCATTTGATAGGAATAAAAGTTTGGTTTTAAGAAATTGTCTTTATGTACCCAGTTTCAGAAAGAATTTAATTTCAGTTTCTAAACTATATTTGGATGAATATTTTGTTTCTTTTAATAACAATGTGGTTATCAAGAGAAATAAGGTTATTATCTGTTCTGGTACATTGGTTGGCAATTTATATACTTTAAATCTAATTTCTCCCACAAAGCAACAAATGAAAATTAATAACACATCTTCTAATTCTAATAAGAGAAAGGAACCTTCGGAAATGAACCAAACATATCTTTGGCATCTAAGGCTTGGTCATATTAACTTAAGTAGGATTCAAAGGCATATAGCTGATGGACTCTTGGGTTTATTAGTGGTGGAAAACTTTCCAACCTATGAATCTTGCTTAGAAAGTAAAATGACTAAGAGACCTTTTAAGTCAAGGGGTATAGAGCCAAAGATGTGTTAGAATTGGTTCATTCTGATTTGTGTGGTCCTATGTCTAGCGAGGCAAGAGGTGGTTTCGAATACTTTGTCTCTTTTATAGATGATTATTCGAGATACAGATACATTTATTTGATGCGCCGCAAGTTTGAGTGCTTTGATAAGTTCAAAGAGTACAAGGCTGATGTGGAGAAACGTCATGGTAAAGGTATCAAGACACTATGATCTGATCATGGTGGGGAATACCTCTTAAGAGAGTTTAGGAATTACTTATCAGAGGCCGAGATTCAATCCCAATTGTCTGCATTTGGTACACCCCAACAGAATGGTGTGGCAGAACGAAGGAATAGGACTCTTATGGAAATGGTTAGATCGATAATGAGTTATTCAAAATTACCAAATTCATTTTAGGGATACGCTCTGGAAATGGCAGCGCACATTCTGAACTTGGTACCTTCTAAATCAGTATCCTCTACTCCCACAGAATTATGGAATGGGTGAAAGCCCAGTCTGAGACATATTCAGATTTGGGGTAGTCCAGCACATGTGCTGAAAGCAGATGCCGATAAGTTAGAATCTCGTATAGAAGTTCGCGTGTTTGTGGGTTATCCTAGAGGAATGGAAGGTGGTTTATTTTATAGTCCTAAAGATCAGAAGGTCATTGTTAGCACCAATCCCCGATTTTTAGAAGAAGACTATATAATGGACCACAAGCTCATAAGTAAAATTGTTCTAGAAGAAATTAGAGATGACACGTCTACTTTAGTACCAATAGTACAAGATGAAGTATCACAAGAAACTACAACACGTGTCACAAATGATGCACAGTTACAGACAGTGCCTCGTCGTAGTGGGAGGATTGTTAGGCAACCTGAAAGATTCATGTTCTTAGGAGAGTCTTCGGACTTGATCCCCGGTGAACATGAACCTGATCCCAAGTCGTATGACGAAGCACTCCAAGATAAAGATGTAGTATCTTGGCAAAGAGTGATGAATTCTGAAATAAAATCTATGTATTCTAAAAAGGTCTGGGAGCTTGTAGAACCACCAAATGGTGTAAAAGTCGTTGGATGCAAGTGGATCTACAAAAGGAAAAGAGGGACAGATGGGAAGGTTGAAACCTTCAAAGCAAGGCTTGTTGCGAAAGGATATACTCAGAAAGAGGGAATCGATTATGAGGAGACCTTTTCACCGATAGCTATACTTAAGTCTATCCGGATACTCTTATCCATTGTCGCTCATATGGATTATGAGGTTTAGCAAATGAATGTCAAGACAGCTTTCCTTAACGGAAGTCTTGAAGAAAACATCCATATGAAGCAACCAGAGGGGTTCATTGAAAAAGTCAAAGAGCATCTAGTGTGCAAGTTCAATCAGTCCATTTATGGACTGAAGCAAGCTTCAAACTCTTGGAACATCCAGTTTAATAAAGTAATCTAGTCATATGGATTTCTTCAGTGTCCGGATGAGTCTTTTGTATACAAGAAGTGTGATGGAAACGTGATTGTATTTCTTGTACTATACGTAGATGACATTTTATTAGTTGGAAACAATATTAAAGTATTGTCGGAAGTAAGGATATGGTTGTCCAAACAATTCGATATGAAGGACTTAGGAGAATGCGCACATATTCTTAGGATCAAAGTAATAAGGGATCGCAAGAAAAGGATGTTGTGTTTATCCTAAGCTTCATATATCGATACAATCCTTACTCGTTTTAGCATGCAAGACTCCAAGAAAGGTTTTCTATCTTTCATGCATGGAGTAGTTTTATCTAAAGAGATGTCTCCGAAGACATCAAAGGAAATAGAGGACATGAAGGCAGTTCCTTATGCTTCAGCTGTAGGAAGCCTAATGTATGCTATGTTGTGCACGAGACCGGATATCTATTTTGCCGTGGGCATAGTTAGCAGATATCAAAGTAACCCTGGACAAGGACATTGGACTACTGTAAAGCATATATTAAAGTACCTGAGAAGGACTAGAGATTATATGCTGGTTTACCAAGCAGATGATTTGCTCCCTGTGGATTACACAAATTCTGACTTCCAATCAGATAGGAACAATAGTAAGTCTACATCAGGCTATGTGTTTACTTTAGGAGGTGGAGTCATTGCATGGAGGAGTGTTAAGCAGAAATGCGTTTCTGACTCAACCATGGAAGCTGAGTATGTGGCAGCATTTGAGGCAGCCAAAGAAGTTGTATAGCTTAGGAACTTCCTAATGGACTTAGACGTGATTCCTGATTTGCCCAAAATTATCACAATTTATTGTGATAATAGCGGTGCAGTAGTAAACTTGAAGGAACCACGAGCCCATAAGGTGAGTAAACATATAGAGCGCAAGTACCACCTGATATGAGACAACGTAAAGTGAGGAGAAGTTGTTGTCACCAAGATTGCATCAGCGGATAACCTAGCAGATCCTTTCACTAAGGCCCTTCCGGCGAAAGCTTTCGATCGGCATGTTGAAGGAATGGGAATCAGATGTATGGCAGCATTTATGACAGCATAGTCTTTTAGTATAAGTGAGAGATTGTTAGAGTGTATACTCAAAGCCTAGCTTTTTGTAAATATTTATTTTGAAATAAAGAATCACATTGGTCAAATGTCTACATTTATGCTAAGTGTAGTTGTTCAATTAATTTATATTATAGATAATATGGTGTGTGGTGTCACACACAGAAGATCATGTTATCGGTTCTTTATAAATTATAAACAGTACCTTACGACTAAGATGGATTGAAACAAACCATTGGAATAGTCGTAGTGTAATTTGGTATTACTTTATCCTAACTATAAAATTACATTAGTACACTCTGAGTGTATTGAGCAGGACCATTTAAGGAAAGCTCTTTTTATACTGACTTAATAAAAGAGCAAGACCTTTGTTATTATGGAAGTGTATGCTCTTAACCCGATATAGTAACAAGCACATGTATTTAGTATTTATTTCTTTGACTTATCAAACGGTGAGATTTAGTTCGATAAATCAAGAGGCCCGACAAGTTGGGAAATGATATTACTTATAGTGTGTGTTGTTGATTATAGAAGGAAACTGTGTCCTAGTAATCTAGGTTGATAATGTCCCCAAGAGGAGCTCATAAGGATTGTCATGTAAACCTTGCAGGTGGACTTAGTCTAACATGACGATAAGGTTGAGTGGTACTACTCTTGGACTAAGATATTAATTAAAGTGAGTTGTTAATAACTCATTTAATTAGTGGGCATTCGACATCTTAAACACAGGGAGATTAACACACTCATAATAAGAAAAAAACCCAAAATATAATTTGGGATCGGTGCAGTAGTTTAATAATAATTCTTTAGTGGTATGAATTATTATCGATGAAATTAAGTTGGGTGTTCGGGGCGAATACGGGAAGCTTAATTTCATCGAGAGACCAAAACCAATTCCTCCTCTCGGTCCCTATCGTAGCCTCTTATATATAGAGAATTATATCCACCAAATACCCACCTTCTTACCCAACCATAGGTGGCTGGCCATGCAAGCTTGGAGTCCAAGCTTGGGCCGGCCAAGCCATAGGTTGAGCCAAGTAAAGGTGGTCGGCCCTAGCTTGGAGCCCAAGCTTGGTGTGGTCGGCCATGTAAAGAATAAAAGGGATTTTATTTAAAATCATTCCATATGTGGAAGTCATGATTTTAAAAAAGAATTTAAAATTTAAATCTTTTCTTTTATAGCTTTCTACAAAAGATTAAGAGAAAGATTATATATCTTTCCTTATTTGTAGTTAAAAGGAAGATTTTAATTTTAAAGAAAACTTTCCTTTTTGAAAATCATCCACATGTTTAAATAGAGATATTTTAATTTATAAAATTTCCTTTTATAACTAACCATGAAGGAAAAAATTATTAGAGAAATTTTATTTTAAAAATTTCCGGAAACAAATAAGGAAGTTTTAATTTTGTGTTTAAAACTTACCTTATTTGGAGCACATGAGGTGGTCGGCCATGTAAAGGGTTAAAAGAAATTTTTAATTAAATTTTCCTTATTAACTAATGGCAAGGAGAATAAGGGAATTTTAATTATAATTAAATTTCCTTATATGCCAAGACCAAGGAATATAAAAGAGAGGTGCCTCACCTCATAACATATCTTCTAGTATTCCCCTCCTCTCTTCCTTGGTGTGGCCAGCCCTATATCCCTCCTCTTCTCTTCTTCTTTAGTGGTCGGTGCATCCCTCTCTTGGAGTTCTTGTTGGTGGCCGGTTCTTGCTAGGAGAAGAAGGAGAGAAAGGAGGCTTTGCTCTTGCATCCCTTGGAGCTTGAAGGTTGGTGGCCGAAACTTGCAAGAAGGAAGGTGTCTTGGTGGTTCTTATCTTAATAGATCGTTGCCCACACAACATCTGAGATAAGAAGAGGAATACGATAGAAGATCAAAAGGTTGTTGCTTACAAAGAAAGGTATAACTAGTAATTCTATTCCGCATCATGCTAGTTTTTCTTTGTAAGAATTTTGAAATACCAAACACAAGAGGCTAGTGATTCTAGGTTTCGAATTTGTGTTTCTTTTCTTTTTCGATCTTGTGATTTGATTGTTCCTTTTGGTTAAACCTAGGGTTACTATAAGGAAATTAAATATTGAATTTCATTAAGAGGCTTTGTCGAGGCAGTGATGGATGTTCCCATACCCAAGAAGGCCAAGTGCCTCGCCATGTTTGACCTAGGAGCCGATTTCTGAAATAAATATTTAATTAAATTTGTAACACGGGCAGATTTGGATCTATAATGTTAAGTATCATTTGTGATCCAAGTCTAAACCTTTATGAACAGATAAGTTAAATTTGGAATCAATAATGTTAAGTTCTGTTTGCGATTCCATGTTTAATTTCTAAAGAACACAATAGGTTGTTAGGTATGGTTCAGGACTTGTACAAAATTTTTGTACAAGAGAACCGGTACGATATTCCTAGTAGCAACCAACAAAGGCAATTTGCAATTACTATGAGAAACCCCTTTCTGGCAAGAGTGAACATGGGATAACACATTTGCGTGAGCATTTCAAAATTTATCCAAGATGAATTGTTAGTGATATAAGGCAGAAAATACTAATTAAAGAGAAAAACAAGGGAGATTTTATTATTAAAGGCTTTCAATTTGACCAAGAAGCCTCAAGGTGCATGCTTGCTGAAATGATAATTTTACATGAGTATCCATTAACAATAGTGGAGCATCATGGATTTCGTAAGCTTTTAGTAAGTCTTCAACCTTTGTTCAATGTTCTATGTTGCAATACCATTAAGAGTGATATATTGAAAATGTATGACTATGAAAAGACAAAAGTATTGAGCTTGTTGGAATGTAATAAAGGTAGGATTGCTTTAACTAGACATGTGGACTGCATCTAATCAAAGGAAGGGATTTTTTGCTTTGACAGCTCATTTCATAGATGATAATTAGACTTTGCAAAGTCACATTTTGAGGTATACTTTCTGTTTGTCACTCAAATATGCACTATTTTTCATTTTTTTTAAGTTTTTAATTGAATAGATACTTAAATATATGCACTATTTGGTTTGCATTATATAGGTTTGCTTATGTTTGCTCTCCATATACTTTAGAAGTCCTTGTTAATGTGATAGTTAAGTCTATGATGGATTGGAATATTGATAGGAATATATCCACCATTACTGTTGATAATTGCTCCACTAATGATTCTCTTATAAACAATGTGCTGCATAGACTTGATCATTCTACACTTATGCTAGAAGGGTCTTTATTTCATATGTGTTGTGTTGGTCCCCGTGGTTATTTTGGTGTGATCAACCAAGTTAAGTTAGGTCCTATTTTATTTTGATCCTAGTGTTTAAGAGTGTAGGAGGTTAGGAGCACAAGAAGTAGAGTGGAAGACGTAGCTAGCGAGAAGGATGGCACGGGAAGGGAGCCGATGAGCTCGGTACATCCGAGGGACGAAGTGCTATGAAAGAGTACACCGGTGGATGAGAAGAACGTACGTGACGTTCGAGGGACAAGAAGCCGGAGCAGAAATCTGCTCGAGGAGAAGGTCAAAAATTGGGTTTGGGTGAGCCCTATTATGGTTGGCCGCAATCACCCAGGCGATCGGAGCAGCGGAAGAGCGAAAGAAGCTGATGAAGATTGCCGGAGGCGCCCTCAACAAGGGTTGAAGGTGCCTCCGAGGCACGCCCACGCATCCGCCACCTTCAGGTGGAAGGCGCCCTCCATAACCATAGAGGGCACCCTCCATAAGTATGGAAGGCGCCCTCCATGAGTATGGAAGGCTCCTTCTGCCAATCAAAGTAGTCGTTCGTAGTGGATAAAGTTTTATCTATTGCGTCTTGCTGGAGGCACCTTCCAAGCCCTTTGGAGGCGCCCTCAAGCTACGAAAAAGATTTTTCAGAAGCTATAAAAAGACCCCTGGACCTAAAAAATATATATCAACTCTAGTTCTCATTTCCTAGCACATTCCAGAGCTTTTGAAAAGTGTAATAGGCTTCTTCGCCTATACGAAGGAGATCTTTTAGCGCTTTCCTTTGCCTTGGATTAACAACCACCTAGGTTGTAACCAAGTAATTTCTTTGTGTCTTTCTTTATTTAATAGTTGCTTAACGTCATTTATATAAGTGTGATACTAATCTGAGTTGAAGATCAAGGAAGGGTTTTATTTTTCTATGTCAGGCAATTCACCCCCCTCTTACTTGCCCTGTTGTGCCAACAAGTGGTATCATAGCCCAACCACCTCATAAGGACTAACTGCCGATTGAAGCATCAAGATCAAAGACGATGGCTGGACCGATAATCTAGCCATCAAAATTTGAGGGAGAATTTACACCCTGAAAGAAACAAATGGAGGTATTCTTCAAAACCGACTTTGAAATATTGCTAATAATTAAATACGGTTTTGTAGCTCCAAAATCCCCCAACGAGAAGAAAAAGAAGAATATCAATGGACCAGAAGGAGTAAGTAGACTTCATAGCAAACGGACAAGCCAAGTTCCACCTACTCAGCGTACTTTCACCCCAGGAAGTAAATCGAATCAGAGATTACAACTCAGCAAAGGAACTTTAGGAGAAGTTCCTGGAACTACATGAAGGAACTTCCGAAACAAAGCTTGCAAGATGGGACGTGCTCCAGAATCAACTGACAAACCTCCGGGTGGAAGAAGGAGAGTCAGTAACATAATTACATGGAAAATTCAAGGAGCTAATCACCGGCTTATCAAATCTCGGAGAAATGGTAATGAACCGAGACGCACAAAGATATGCATTAAATACGTTCCCAAGAATACCTGAATGGACATCTATATTAGACTCCTACTATATATCCAAGGATCTCGAGGTAAGCACTTTAGAAAGTCTTTTCTCTACTTTCAAATTACACGAATCTCAGTGTACAGGACAAAGAAAAGGACCGAGTGAAAACGTTGCCCTAAAGGTAAGAACAAACGATTCAGACTCCGAAGAATCAATTGATGAAAGCGAAGCAGTCCTAATGGTAAGGAAGTTCAATAAATTTATTCAATCTAATAAATTTAAATCACAGGCAAAGAGGGATTACCGAACAAAAGGAAGGTCTGATGCTACAACTGTAATGAAGAAGGGCACATCAAGGATGACTGCCCAAAATTGAAGAAGAGAGACAAGGAGAAAGATAAGTCTAAAAGACCAACATCTTCTAAAATAAGAATCTGTAGGTCACATGGGATGAATCATCATCCTCCGATTTCGAGGTCGAAGCTTTCTCCGGACTAGCTTTACTGGCCAACCACCAAGTAGAAGATGAAACCAGCTCGGAGATGAGTATCGATGAAGGGGAGAATCAGAAGAAGGAAGCTATGATGAAGGGAGAGCATCAGAACATGAGATAAGTCAGGTACGCGCTCTATCTCCGAAGCAGTCTTTTCAGTTTATTAAGATTCTTTCTAAAGATTTAGTCAAATTAAAAAAAGAAAATACTGAGTTAAAATTAAACTTAGTAAAGACATGTCACTTAGACTTCTTTAACAATTTAGAATTAGAAAATGATAAATTGAAAAGTCAATTGAAAGTTTAAAATAACATGTGTGTTTTAAATTAACCAACTTTCAAAAACTAAAATTTAGAAATTATGGTAAAATCAATTGGTACATAAGGAAACACCAGGGATAAATTAGGAAATTTTCAAAAAATCATGTACCCCCCAAATTTTTTATGAATCTAGTAGGAAGGAATCTATATTGGGTTCCAAAATCATGTTTAAACTGAATTTTTCTTTGGGAGAAAAGGAAATTAAATGTTTAATTCTTTAAGAGACCTTCTCTAGAAAATGGTTGATGATCCAATAACTAAGAAGGCTTAGTACCTCGCCACAGCCTAGAAGCTAATTACTGAATTGAATATTTAATTAACAAATTGATAAGCATGTCAAATTTATACTTTCAATATCTGTCAATCATTTCAATTAATTTAGCAAAATTATAAATTTTTAACTTATTTTCTTAAACTCAAACTTGTTGTTAACCTTACTAAAATTCTTTAAGTACCCTAGTTTTTTTTTTATATGATCAAAGGGGAGGAAAAGGTACAAGTTCAAGGGCGGATAAGGGGTTAATTTTTTTTCAAATTTGAATTCTGCTAACTCTATCAGTTTGAATTTGAATTATGTTTTTGCAATTTCTTTGATTGCAAACTTATGCTTAGAATGTTTGTTTTGCAATTTCTTTTATTGCAACTTGTTCGTTTTTAGCCCTAACTTGAACTTGGACTGATGCACATTAAAAAGGGGGAGATTGTTGGTCCCCGTGGTTGTTTTGGTATGATTAACTAAGTTAAGTTAGATCCTATTTTGTTTTGATCCCTGTGTCTAAGTGTGTAGGAGCTTAGGAGTACAGGAAGTCGAGCGAAAGACGCAACTAGCGAGAAGGATGGCACGGGAAGGGAGCCAACGGGCTCGGTGCATCCAAGGGACGAAGTGCTGCGAAAGAGTACACCAGTGGACGAGAAGAATGTACTTGACGCTCAAGGGACGAGAAGTCAGAGCGGAAGCCTGCTCGAGGAAAAGGCCGAAAATTAGGTTCGGGTGAGCCCTATTTCGGTTGGCCACAATCACCCAGGTGATCGGAGTAACGGAAAAGCGAAACAAACTGATGAAAATTGCCAGAGGCACCCTCAACAAGGGTTCAAGGTGCCTCCGAGACACGCCCGCGCCTCTACCACCTTCAGGAGGAAGGCACCCTCCATAAGCATGAAGGGTGCCCTCCATAAGCATGAAAGGAGTCCTTCATGAGTATGGAAGGTGCCTTCGGCCAGTCAAAATAGTCATT
Source organism: Zingiber officinale (assembly GCF_018446385.1). Taxonomy (NCBI): domain Eukaryota; kingdom Viridiplantae; phylum Streptophyta; class Magnoliopsida; order Zingiberales; family Zingiberaceae; genus Zingiber; species Zingiber officinale. The sequence continues at coordinate 113,733,547 of NC_055988.1, forward strand.
GCAGTGGATAAAGTTTTAACCACCGCGCTTCGCTGGAAGCACCCTCAAGCTATGAATAAGATTTTTCAAGGGCTATAAAAAGACCCTTGGACCTAGGAAATATGTATCAACTCTAGTTCTCATTTCCTAGCACATTCTTGAGCTTTTGAAAAGTGTAATAGGCTTCTCCGCCTATACGAAGGAGATCTTTTAGTGCTTTCCTTTACGTTGGATTAACAACCACCGAGGTTGTAACCAAGTAATTCCTTTGTGTCTTTCTTTATTTATTAGTTGCTTGACATCATTTATATAAGTGTGCTACTAATCTGAGTTGAAGATCGAGAAAGAGTTTTATTTTTCTATTTCAAGCAATTCACCCCCTTTTGTCGGCCCCGCTGTGCCAACACATTGTGCTGCTCATATTTTGAATTTAGTTGTCCAAGACAGTTTGGATGTCATTGCACCTAGTGTTGAGAAAATTCATGAAAGTGTTGCATATTGGAGATCATCTCCTAAAAGAGAGCAAAGTTTGATGATGTGGCATGGATAGTAGTGCACAATATGAATGTTAAAATTAGTTCTTGATTGTAAAACTTGTTGGAACTCAACATATTTGATGCTCATATCAACTATATCTTTTAAAGATGTGTTTGCTTGTATGAGATTTCGTGATTCATCTTATATATGTTTTCCAACAGAGGAGGAGTGGTTGTTAGCAAAAGAAGTATCTCAAATATTGAAAGTCTTTTATTCCGTGACTGAATTATTTTTTGGAAAAAAGTTTCCCACGACAAATATCTTTTTTCCTAAGGTTTGTGAAATTAAAGCTTCATTGTTAAAGTGGGTCACATCTCCTAATAAGGTTATTTCTTCTATGGTTGAATGAATGCTTTCCAAATTTGAGAAATATTGGTCTAATATTTATGGAATTATGGGAATAACTACTATTTTAGATCCAAGATATAAGTCAAAGTTGGTGGAGTATTGTTTCAAAAGAACACAGGGAGAGATTGACTTTAAAGAACCTTTTAGAAGGATTCAAAAATGTATTATGATTTGCTTGAGGAATAGACAAATAATAATGGTCATGCTAGTGTTGAAAAAAGATCAATGGAGACTAGATTGCATACAAGTACAGATGATTTTTTGGATAGTTTTGATAAAGAAGTAGTACTTGAGTGTGACATTAATACTGATCTGAAGACCGAGCTAGATCATTATTTAGAAGATAAAGTGTTGCCGAGAAATGTGAATTTTGACATATTGGAGTGGTGGAAGACCAATGGAACCAAATATTCCACTTTGATGAGGCTAGCACGAGATATACTTGTCATTCCAATATTGACTGTGGCTTCATAATCTGCATTTAGTACAAGTGGTAGATTGGTAAGTTCTCATCGAAGCAGGCTTCATCCGAAAACCATAGAAACATTAATGCTTGCTCAAAGTTGGTTATCAAATGAGAAACAAGGTAATATAAATTGCAAATTAGTTTTTATTATTTTTTGTATGAAAATATTCTTCTTTTATAATCTCCGATAATGATTTATCTTTTTCATTGAATTTTGTAGCTAAGTTCACAAGAAACAAAAGCATATTACTCTTCAGTCGAATATGATGAGGATACTATTGATGTTGATAGGGTGAGTTTTTAATATAACTTAAGTTCAATAAATTTAATAATATTGGGTCAATTATTTATATTTTTCATTATTTTATATTTTTATAGGGTACTACAATATCAAGTGATGAAGAAGGTTATGATTAGTTCAGAGTTGAAACTGATCTATTTTGCTTTTTGAATGACGTTTAAATATGATTAAATCAGGAGTAACATATAGATGCTTAATATGTTTTTGTTGAATTATATTTTTTTGGGATATGATGTGAATTCTAATATACTTTTGGGATATAATGTGAATTCTAATATATTTTTGTTGACCACAAAGCTGCAAGTTTGGTGGCTTCCTCATAGTGAAACTTTTAAAATCTTTTCTATTAACTACAACTTGAAACTTTTTGTTCTCATAGTGATTTTATTTAGAAGGGGGTGCCATGGTTTTAGCAGATGGTAGCGTAGACTGTATTAATGAATTAGACAAAATGATGCCTAAAGATAGGTAAATGTCTATTGTAATGCACTTAATTGCTTAACTTTGATATCTGATAAATATAATAATCTATTTTGTTCTAAATTTAATGTATCAAGCTTGAAAAATGGCTTGCTAACTTAGAGAAGTCCTATGCCATTTTGTCTTAGTACTTTTTGACAATTGATATAATATAGTCATCAACTCGTATTTTATTTCTTGTTATGCAGTTAGAGATGGTTGAGGAATGTCTTTCACAAGATATGGATTTGAGTGGATTGTTGCTTCTTTACTCGTCCCCTGGTGATGCTGAAGGGATAATAAAACTAGCGTCTCTTACAAAAGAACAAGGAAATAATAACATTGCATTTCTTTGTCTATTCATGCTAAGTAAAATGGAAGATTGCCTTTAGTTATTGGTAGATAGGTAATTTCGTGTTGTGCTAGTTATGAGACAATTTGTTTTCTATTCTATCTCATACTTTTTTTTGTCCTGTGAAAGTTTGCCTTCTTTTATTAAGGATCTATATTTTACGATAATCGCAATATCGCATTCCAAAAGCTGCACCGATGGCAAGGTAATATCTTCCAAGAAAAGTATTAGAAATTGTATCATTTGGAAAAAAGATCTTAGTAAGGCATGTTTCTTTTTTCTTCACCAATTTTTTATGAATAGCTTGCTTTTGGTTAAAACATATGGTAGGAAAAGTAGGTTATATTTATTTAGATGTATTAAAGTTTCCTTTGAAATTTCCTTGTTAGGTTGCTAACTCTATTTCCTAACTCTTTATTCATGCGAAGGTCAATCCAAAAGTTGCTAATTCTTTGGGTGATCCTGAAGAAGTATGTACCTGATTTGATGACTAATAAATTGATTTAGACTTATTCCCAATAGCAACTGAATCACAATCACAAGTAGTAAGTCCTCTTCTGAGTAGATTCCATTTTTTTTTAATAAGAATTGTAGATAGTAAGAGGATGATGGGTAGGGTATGGATACCCGATCATCCGATGGATATGGCAATGGAGATGAAAGTTAAATACTTGATGGGTATGGGGATGAATATAATAAATGGATATGAGTACAGAGAATATGAAATCAGACCCAAATCCGACCCATTGTCATCCCTAAGTCCTAGCACAAATATCAAACTTAAATATTATAAACTTCAAGATATTGAATATTGACTAATAGCTTTCTAAACATTATTATTAAATTGGGTATTTGGTCAAGTGGTATGATTCTCGCTTAGGGTGTGAGAGGTCCCAAGTTCAATTCTCTGAATACCCCAATTTAGATATTTTACTTTTTCTGATTTCTGCAATTATACTTGAATTTCTAATATTACTTAGTCCGAGCACAAATATCAAACTTAAATATTAAAAATTTCATATTGAATACTGACTAATAGCTTTCTAGATTATATTATTAAATTGGGTATTTGGTCTAGTGGTATGATTCTCGCTTAAGGTGTGAGAGGTTTCGAGTTCAATTCTCGGAATATCCCAATTTTATATTTTACTTTTTCTAGTTTAATTCTCGAAATACCCCAATCAATTTATATATTTTAATTACTTTTTCTGATTCCTACAATTATACTTGAATTTCCAATATTAGTTAGTCTGAGCACAAATATCAAACTTAAATATTATAAACTTCAAGATATTGAATGTTGACTAATAGCTTTCTAGATTATATTATTAAATTGGGTATTTAATTTAGTGGTATGATCCTTGCTTAGGGTGTAAGAGGTCTTGAGTTCAATTCTCGGAATACCCCAATCAATTTATATATTTTACTTTTTCTAATTCCTACAATTATACTTGAATTTTCGATAGTCTAAGCACAAATATCAAACTTAAATATTATAAACTTCAAGATATTGAATGCTGGCTAATAGCGTTCTAGATTTTATTATCAAATTAGGTATTTGGTCTAGTGGTATGATTCTCTTAGGATACTACTCCAATTTATATATTTTACTTTTTCTAATTCCTACAATTATACTTGAATTTATGATATTATACTTGAATTTCTAATATTAGTTAGTCCGAGCATAAATATAAAACTTAAATCCTGAGTTCACTTCTAGGAATACCCCAATCAATTTATATATTTTACTTTTTCTAATTCCTATAATTATACTTGAATTTTCGATAGTCTAAGCACAAATATCAAACTTAAATATTATAAACTTCAAGATATTGAATGCTGGCTAATAGCTTTCTAGATTTTATTATCAAATTAGGTATTTGGTCTAGTGGTATGATTCTCTTAGGGTACTACTCCAATTTATATATTTTACTTTTTCTAATTCCTACAATTATACTTGAATTTATGATATTATACTTAAATTTCTAATATTAGTTAGTCCGATCACAAATATCAAACTTAAATATTATAAACCTCAAGATATTAAATACTGACTAATAGCTTTCTAGATTTTATTATCAAGTTGGGTATTTGGTCTAGTGGTATGATTCTCGCTTAGGGTGCGAGAGGTCCCGAGTTCAATTCTCGGAATACCCCAATTTATATATTTTACTTTTTCTGATTCCTGCAATTATACTTGAATTTCTAATATTAGTTAGTCCGAGCACATATTATAAATTTCATATTGAATACTGACTAATAGCTTTCTAGATTTTATTATCAAATTGGGTATTTGGTCTAATGGTACGATTCTCGCACAAAGTGGTATGATCCTTGCTTAGGGTGTGAGAGGTCCCGAATACCTCAATCAATTTATATATTTTACTTTTTCTAATTCCTATAAAATTTTCAATAGTCTGAGCTCAAATATCAAACTTAAATATTATAAACTTCAAGATATTAAATGCTGGCTAATAGCTTTCTAGATTTTATTTGGTCTAGTGGTACTCCAATTTATATATTTTACTTTTTCTAATTTCTACAATTATACTTGAATTTATGATATTATACTTGAATTTCTAATATTAGTTAGTCCGAGCACAAATATAAAACTTAAATCCCGAGTTCAATTCTGGGAATACCCCAATCAATTTATACATTTTACTTTTTCTAATTTCTACAATTATACTTGAATTTTCGATAGTCTGAGCACAAATATCAAACTTAAATATTATAAACTTCAAGATATTGAATGCTGGCTAATAGCTTTCTAGATTTTATTATCAAATTAGGTATTTGGTCTAGTGGTATAATTCTCTTAGGGTACTACTCCAATTTGTATATTTTACTTTTTCTAATTCCTACAATATACTTGAATTTATGATATTATACTTGAATTTCTAATATTAGTTAGTCCGAGCACAAATATCAAACTTAAATATTATAAACTTCAAGATATTAAATACTGACTAATAGCTGTCTAGATTTTATTATCAAATTGGGTATTTGGTCTAGTGGTATGATTCTCGCCAATTATACTTGAATTTCTAATATTAGTTAGTCCGAGCACAAATATCAAACTTAAATATTATATATTTTACTTTTTCTAATTCTTTTAATTATACTTGAATTTTCGATAATCTGAGCACAAATATCAAACTTAAATATTATAAACTTCAAGATATTGAATGCTGACTAATAGCTTTCTAGATTTTATTATCAAATTAGGTATTTGGTCTAGTGGTATGATTCTCTTAGGGTACTACCCCAATTTATATATTTTACTTTTTCTAATTCCTATAATTATACTTGAATTTATGATATTATACTTGAATTTCTAATATTAGTTAGTCTGAGCACAAATATCAAACTTAAATGTTATAAACTTCAAGATATTAAATACTGACTAATAGCTTTCTAGATTTTATTATCAAATTGGGTATTTGGTCTAGTGGTATGATTCTCGCTTAGGGTGCGAGAGGTCCCGAGTTCAATTCTCGGAATACCCCAATTTATATATTTTACTTTTTTCTGATTCCTACAATTATACTTGAATTTCTAATATTAGTTAGTCCGAGCACAAATATCAAACTTATATATTATATATTTTACTTTTTCTAATTCCTACAATTATACTTGAATTTTCGATAATCTGAGCACAAATATCAAACTTAAATATTATAAACTTCAAGATATTGAATGTTGACTAATAGCTTTTTAGATTTTATTATCAAATTAGGTATTTGGTCTAGTGGTATGATTCTCTTAGGGTACTACCCCAATTTATATATTTTACTTTTTCTAATTCCTACAATTATACTTGAATTTTTGATAATCTGAGCACAAATATCAAACTTAAATATTATAAACTTCAAGATATTGAATGCTGACTAATAGCTTTTTAGATTTTATTATCAAATTAGGTATTTGGTCTAGTGGTATGATTCTCTTAGGGTACTACCCCAATTTATATATTTTACTTTTTCTAATTCCTATAATTATACTTGAATTTATGATATTATACTTGAATTTCTAATATTAGTTAGTCCGAGCACAAATATCAAACTTAAATATTATAAACTTCAAGATATTAAATACTGACTAATAGCTTTCTAGATTTTATTATCAAATTGGGTATTTGGTCTAGTGGTATGATTCTCGCTTAGGGTGCGAGAGGTCCCGAGTTCAATTCTCGGAATACCCCAATTTATATATTTTATTTTTTCTGATTCCTACAATTATACTTGAATTTCTAATATTAGTTAGTCCGAGCACAAATATCAAACTTAAATATTATATATTTTACTTTTTCTAATTCCTACAATTATACTTGAATTTTCGATAATCTGAGCACAAATATCAAACTTAAATATTATAAACTTCAAGATATTGAATGTTGACTAATAGCTTTTTAGATTTTATTATCAAATTAGGTATTTGGTCTAGTGGTATGATTCTCTTAGGGTACTACCCCAATTTATATATTTTACTTTTCTAATTCCTACAATTATACTTAAATTTATGATATTAGTTAGTCCGAGCACAAATATCAAACTTAAATATTATAAAACTTCAAGACATTGAATACTAACTAATGGTTTTCTAGATTTTATTATTTTGGTCTAGTGGTATAATTCTCGCTTATGTGTGAGAGGTCTTGAGTTTAATTCTTGGAATACCCCAATTTATATATTTTATTTTTTCTAGTTCTAGAATTATACTTGAATTTCTGATATTAGTTAGTCTGAGCACCAATATCAACTTTAAATATTATAAACTTCAAGATATTGAATGACTAATAACTTTCTATATTTTATTATTAAATTGGGTATTTGGTTAGTAGTATAATTTTTGCTTAGGACGCGAGAGGTCTTGAGTTCAATTCTTGGAATATCCCAATTTATATATTTTACTTTTTCTAATTCTTACAATTATATTTGAATTTCCGATATTAGTTAGTCTAAGCACGAATATTAAACTTAAATATTATAAACTTTAAGATATTGAGTACTCACTAATATCTTTCTAGATTTATCAATGAAAACTTATAATGATTAATAGCTTTCTAAATTTATCAATGAAAACTTGTAATATCAGTAAATGGTAAGGGGTCCATACCGCATTATTTCCAATTCTTTTCTTCCCTAAATTTCATTCTTTCTCTCTTCACCATTGAGTCGAAGGGGCTTTGTTGGACATCTTTGGCTCCTTTTGGCATGTGTTAATCTATGTGTTAATTAATCTACACATGCTTATCCATGGAGGAAGCTTCGACACCATAACACATAAACTCTCGAGCTCTCTACACACTCAAGATATTCCCTAAGGATAGCGAGGATGAACTAAAAATCTATTCATCCTACCTTAATAGTGTAAGAGTTCTTTCTCAAATTATTTTAAAATTATTTGCATAGACCAATTTTTATAAATTTAGTATAATGCACTAAATTTATGCAACATATAAGATCTACAATGTCAGTGGCATTCCTATAACATATAAAATATTTGGACGAATTGAGTGTTCAAATAACATGTGCTAGTTATTTTGAACATGGAATTTTCTTTGATATTTCTCTAAAGGAAAACAAGATTCGATGCATGACTACAAGGCACCCACTTTGTGTGATGGAGCCTCGTTGGATCCAGCAATATGCTATCATTGCCTCAAAAGTCTAAAAAAATGATATTAAGATGTGATATGCATGATGTATGGGATAATGTATTATTAATGCACTATCATGGGTAAAGCATGAATAAAAATGAGATCAGTTCAATGAAACATTCTAAAACAAGAAACTGAGCATTTTGGGTAAAAAAGGACATTACTTAGGTTCTATGAAGTGGAAATAAGGTTTGATTTTGAATTTGGGAGGAAGGTTGATTAGGAAATATGTTTATGAATTTATGAAGAGCTTCATCATAAAGAGATAAAAGACCATGGTGAAGTTGACTAAAACTTGATTTCATATTCATACCTATAGTTTACTAATTGTAGCTTAATTACAAGTCTACTATTTACTTGTGAGTCGATTGTTCAAACCTAAATTTATGTCTTTTGATCAGCTCACTAGCTAGTTAATTGAGATCTAACATCAATTGATTGTTAGAAAAGAGAAATCATACTATGAACTTGAATAGTAAAATTAGCTGACTACCCAATTAATAAATGTCAAGCCAATAATCAATCGATTGAATTGGTCTTTCAGTCAACTAATTCTTAGTAAAGTATCAACAAAACTTTGTTTTCTCAAAAATATGGAACCATGGTGTAGGATCTAATTTAACATTAGAGGAGGGGAAAGTACGAACAAAACAAGTATGCACCGGAAATTTAAACTAACTTAGAAAATGTAAGAGCAAATCCCGACTTAATTGCTTAAACAAATTTTGGCATGCAATAATTAGTAGATTACTTAGTATATTAAGTATGCAAGATCAAGAAAACTCTAAATAACAACTAGCATACAGGATTAAAAAAAACTTCTCCTTTTCCATGTGAGTTTCGTTGTCCGATCCTAATATCTAATCGCTCGATAGCAATAACCTATCAAGTGGATTATAGATACATAGGTAGACTAAACTAGTGGTTTGATTGACCAAAAGATCCAATAGATTGGAAACCTTATTTCATCCACCTAAACCTTTTGACTCAGTCGACAATGCATGAGTTCACCTATAGTTGAGTCCATTCTTGTCCCAAATACAGGTCACTCAACTCATCTCACTAGCTTACCTTATGCAAGTTTCCGTCCGATTTCTTGTCCCTTGGATGCATCGAACCTATCTTGTTCATTCTCTGTGTCATTCTTCCCACTCCATTGGAGTACTATTACATAGCTTCTTGTTCCTCAGAAGTCCGTCAGTTCCCTTTCCATATTATCCTTCTCACTCCCTTACGTCTTTTGCTAAGGTTCACTATCTCCCATGCTCCTTATCTTTTTCAGTTACTCAAGTGTCCCATACTACCCTTCACTATACTCCACCATATCCTAAGCCATTGAATATTTGTGAATACTCCTAAGTCTTTGCACACTTAGATATATATATCAGTAATAAAAGTAAAGTCTAACTTAAACTAGTTTGACTATATATCTAAATAATCATGGTTTAAATCACTTGGGGTTCCAAAAATCTCTCATTTAACTACTCGAAGGCAAAAAGACGAATACGCTCGCCCCCAGCGCCCCCGTCAACCCGTCTTAAGGCCAACACGGAGGAGGTAAATTACGGGCGGCTACTAGCCTTTGGAATAGTGACTAATACATAAGAGAAGTATTTATCTCGACTTTACCGAGATTTGAATCTCAGACCTCATGATGACAACATCTCATGCGCTAACCTCCTTTAACTACTCGAGATGCTTACTTTGGTGACATTACATGATGAGATGACTTAATTTGGATCAATGAGATGACTTAATTTGGATCATCATATTAAGATGGATGGATCAAGTTCATCTAAATGAAATGACATAAGTGCTTCCTCGAATTGTTCAATCTCAGCTATTGAATTTAAAATGAAAGATTCATATGCATCTTGGTGAAGGGAGAAAGTGTTCTTTCAAATAGAATTCGATTTAAGTCATTAATTTCAAAATAAATGAATTAGATAAACCCAAATGAAGTGAAATTGTATTCCTTGGGAAAAGATGTAATCTGGATCATCCAATTCAAGCTAGACGAATCTTATCTAATTGAAAAAACACGCTTTGTCATTTCATTCATTCAATTTAGAATACAAGCATAAGATTCCGTACTTACATTCTGAAGAGTTCAAGAAATTTCTTTGGTTAGGAATTCTTACGATTTATGGTGCTACTATTGTAAGACAAAGGTGTCCGTATCTTGGGAGATAATTGTCGTATGTTGCGAGTACTATGTGCGGAGCAAATTGATCTTAAACAAATATAGTCTAACTCTAATCTTGATTTCGCCTAAATGGTACTATACTGTTATTATGCCTGTGCTCAAATTGCACCACCTTCATCAACTCCAACAAGTTATGCAAAACTTGGGCCATATTGAATCCCAAGCAATGCCTGGATAGAAACAAATTAAAGGGACAATTATAAGGGTAAGATCTCAACAGTCTATATCTAGATCTTTAAAAGATGTTGAATGTTTTACATGCAAGTCATATAGTCAAATCAGAAAGACCAAGGTAGAGACTCAAGATAGTATGCAAATTATTGAAGCTAAGGATATTGTTGTTGATCTTAAGTCTCAAAGAAAACGAATAGACATTGGTATACTTAATTAAGTTTACTTGGAAGACTACAACATATCTTGGGCCAAGCACCGTTATCCCAAAGAGGAGGAATTTTATTGCACTAAGTCGATTAAATATAGAAAGATACCAATAGAAGGAAACTTGTGAAATTTTAAAGGTGAGATATGGTAGGCAGATTCATATAATAGATATATTGCAAAAGACTTGTATCATCTAGAGACATCCTTGGAATACATGAGATGGTTAGCTATGTAGAGCACTAAGTGGCATATGTATATCAAGATAACAAACGAGAAAGGAGCAAATTTGTCAATTATTTGCAAGTGGATGTGGATCATGGGATCTTCCTCCAAGCTAAGAATATGATTGGTCGACTCAATAGCAAATGGGCTTGAATGAGATGAAGTCAAGAATGAAAATGAGATGACTTTGAGTACAGTAGTGGAGTAGGCTAAAAGGAACATGGCCATTTTAGACTATCACCTTGGAGTTTCAAATGGAACAATGGAGTAATATATATATGTATTGCCAAGGTAGAGAATATTAATTAGATTTCACTACACATTGAGCTCAAAAGGTCCAACTATTGACCAAGTACAAAATAAATTCTTTTTTAGTTTTTTAAAGTTTTCAACATGGTTTTACATGATGGAGACTAGGACAAATAATTTCTTATTGGTGAAGTATTCTAGGGCTTACAAGACATCTTGGGATACATTTAGAAGCTATCAAAGACCAAGAGGTGTGTAGAGAAGAGGTTTTCTTCTCGAATAGTGTTTTTTTTTTGGTGTTCTTGGAGCACTGAACATGAGGTTTTCTACTTTTCATGGTAATGAGGGAGAAGTGTAAGGATTGAGAGATCTTTAATATAATGTGTGAACGTTGATATGTTCAATTTTTATTATATTTTTACTCTCATATTATATAATATGTAAATGCAAGTTTATGCCAAACCACGCTATATTGTTCATATCGTTTATATGATTGTGTTGTTCTACAAAGGGAGATAAAGATTGCAACACACATGAGCTTATAGTACTTTACTCTGCATTCTAGTGGTACTAATTTAGAGTCTACAAGTGTGTAGTTTGAACTAGTGGAATCTAGCAACTTGTGTTAAACTATCTATAATCCCTTTCAATGGTATCAAAATCACTTGTGATCATAACACTTTGTGATAATCATATGAATCAATAAATCTTTGGCATAATTTTCTCCAACTCGAAATTCATTTGTCTTCAAACTTCTTCATGTTAAACTTACAACCTTTTTGATGCCCTATGCTGGGGTACCAATTCTTGTGAAAATACTAAGAGAGCCTTTCTAACTAAATTTTTTTGTGCAGATAGAGAGAAAATAACTAAATATTCAACCGCCACAAATACAAAAAGACATATGGTTCATAGTAGTATGATGCGACGATAAGAAACCCGTCCTGGATGTTGTAAGGTACTGATAGAAGTTAAAAAACCACACTCGTCCTTGCAATGAAAGTTGATGATACTAATTTTGGAACTATGTTGATCATGTCTAGAAGCGAGGGAGATGACGTGCTGGTACATGGCTCTACTGTTGACTGAGAGAAGAATTTAAACTGGAGAGAAAAGGGCTCCTTCTTTTCTACACACACCAGAGTAAGGGCAAACGAAACGTTAGAGTGAGAACCATGGATGGAGTCCATGGCACAGGCCCTCCGATGTTTAAGTCAGTACAATGACCGAGCAAAAAGTGGAGAAGAGACTGAACAGTAGATGCGTATGCACAATTGTAAAGTGTGAGGATGTTTTTTATGTACCTGGGCAACGGAGAGAACCACCTTTTATACTGCCTTTAATAACCTTCGCAATAATAAGGCGAAAGAGAATATTTGATGTCAGAATATGTCTAGTGATAGAAGATGTACAACAAGGAAGATGTGCAACCATCTTCTTAGGAATCTTTCATTATTGGTATATATGAATCGCTTCTTATAACTTCTGTCGTCAATGAGCCAGTTGAGAGAATATGTTGTCAAAATATCGAGTGATAAAAGATGTATAGTCACTCGCGAGGAAGATTCCATTTCACGTATATGTTATAGTAGCAGACTATATTAGAAATAATAGATCATGTTTATTTCTAAATAAACATGATAACTGAATGCAGAAAGATAAATCAATTATATATTACCTCCAGCCATTGATATTTGAAGAATGCTTGGCACCCCTTTTGATGCTTAATGTTTTAGAGCATTTTAAATACTCCAACCCTCTTTTATAGATGATGTTATTATTCTTGAAAGGTGTGTATATTTAGGGACCCAAAATGCCACTATTTATATAGACTCATTACCATTATTGAGTCAATCCTTAATATTATGACAAATCATGACGAAATAATCATATCATATTAAAAGATATGATAAAATAATCATACCATATAAAAGATATGATATTCATATTAAGGTAAGATTTTAATTAATTATTCACATTTAAATCTTACAATATATGATCTCTTTATTAAGACAAAAGAGTGTGCATAAATAAAATTTTAACAAATATGTGTCACTTAATAAATAAAGATTTGTAATCAAAATAAAATATTTCCAATATTCTCCCACTTGACACATATGTATTTCATCATTCACTAAATGAGTATGCATGATACATGAATCATAGAGATAGGTCATCTAAACGCGAGTATTATCTTTCATGTATTACATTGTATCATGTTTCTCAACCATTATATCTTAATGAATAAACCTTATGTTTATTCAAGGTCTAACTTTAGTGATATTTCTTAAATTAATTAATGTGTACACAAATATGAGAAAATATCATAATTGAGTTTCATTGATAACTAAATTGTTCTAACAACAAAAAATACAGAACTAAGTCCTATCCTCTCTACTTGATCCCTAAATTTCAATGGTAGCATGTCTTTAATCAAAGGATCGACAATCATCAATTTAGTGCTAATGTGCTCAATAACCACTGTCTTATCTCTAACACATTCTTTTATGGCTAGATACTTAATGTCAATATGCTTAGTTCAACTGTCACTTTTATTGTTTTTAGCCATAAAGATAGCAGATGAATTGTCACAATATATTCTCAATGGCTTAGAAATATAATCCACAATTCTAAGCCCTGAAATGAAACTCTTCATCCAAACACCATGCGGGTCGCCTTAAAACAAGATACAAACTTAGCCTCTATAGTAGAAGTAGCAGTCAATGTCTGCTTTGCACTTCTCCAAGACACAGCTATATCGGCTAGCATAAAAATATATCTAGAAGTCGATTTTCATGAATCAATGCACCCGACGTAGTCTGAATCAGAGTAGTCAATCACTTCTAAATTCTCAGTTTGTCTAAATACAAGAATGTAGTCTTTAGTCCCTAGAAGGTATCTCATCACCTTCTTTGCAGCTTTCCAGTGGTCTATACCTGGATTACTTTGATATCTTACCAACATACCAACAGCAAATGCAATTCCAGGTCTAGTGAAAACCTGAGCATACATCAAGCTTCCAATAGCAGAAACATAAGGAATGTTTTTTCATTTGTTCTCTTTCAAAGCCATTTTTTGGAAATTGATCCATATTGAATTTGTCACCTCTCACAATGAGAGCTATATTTGGTGAATAATTTTTCATTTGAAATCTCTCTAAAACTTTGCTGATATAGGTTTCTTGAGACATGCCTAAAATTCCTTGAAATATGTCTCTATATATCTTAATGCCAATGACATAAGAAGCAACACCCATATCTTTCATATCAAAGTTCTTAGAGAGAAATTATTTTACCTCATATAGTAAACCCTTATTATTGGTTGCAAGTAAAATATCATCCACATAGAGAATAAGGAAACAAATCTTGCTCCTAGTGATCTTCTGATATATACATTGATCCATAGCATTCTCTCAAAAATCAAATGAAGAGATGACATCATGAAATTTCAAATACCATTGACGGAAAGCTCGTTTCAATCGATATATGAATTTCTTTAGCTTGCACACCAAGTGCTCATAATTACTAGAGAAAAAATCTTCTGGTTGTTTCATATAAACCTCTTCCTCTAGATCTACATTAAGAAATGCAATTTTTACATTCATTTGTTGCAATTCTAAGCCAAAATGTGCAACCAGTGCCATAATAATGTGAAAGGAATCTTTCTTAGAGATAGGAGAAAATGTCTCTTTGTAGTTGACTCCTTCCTTTTGAGTGAATCCTTTAGCCACGAGTCTTGCTTTATATCTCTCAATGTTGCCCAATGATTCCTTCTTTGTTTTAAAAACTCATTTACATCCTATGGTTTTTGCATTATCGGGCAACTCAACAAGATTCCAGACTCCATTAGATGCCATAGAATTCAATTCTTCTTTCATAGTGTCATACCAAAACTTTGATTCACTACAACTCATAGTTAGTGAAAATGTTTTAGGGTCATTTTTGGCTCCAACATTAAAATCAGATTCTTGTAGATACACAACATAATCACTAGGTATTGTTGATTTCCTTATTCTAGTAGATCTTCTTAGTTATCCTCTTCAGGAACTTGTTCAATCGGTTGAGCAATTCCTTGTTGTTCCTCATTAACAATTTGATTGACTAGATTTTTATTAATATTTTGTAGAATCTTCTCAATTGATTGTCTAACACCCATTTGTGCTTAAGAGGTGTGAATGAAAGGTCATCCATAACTTGAACAAGGTGGTTGATCATTAATGTGATCTTTCTCAAAAACTATGTCTTGAGAATGGTCACTCCTACTAGTCAAGTCATTCTCAAAAAAATTTGCATTTCTTAATTCCACAATTCTAGTGCTATGAGATGGATAATAACATCTATATCTCTTGGATTTTTCAACATATCTAATAAAATACCCACTTATATTCCTTGGGTCAAGTTTCTTTTCTTGTGGTTTATAAACTCTTACTTCAGATGGATATCCACAAATGCATATATGTAGCAAACTCAGTTTCCAACATTTCCATAACTCAAATGATGTCTTTGAAACAGTATTAGTTGGAACTCGATTTATATATACACTGACATTTTAAGAGCTTCAGTCCACAAGGATTTAGAAAGTTTGGAGTTGTTGCGCATACTCCTAACCATGTCTATTAAAGTTTGATTTCTTCTTTCAACCACACTATTCTGGTCTGGTGAACCAGGCATGGTGTATTGGACAATAATCTCATTTTTTTGAAAAAACTTTGCAATGGACCAAGTGTTTGTCCACTCTCAGTATATCTACCATAGTATTTTTCCATCTCTATCTGTTCTCATAATCTTAATTTATTTTTCACATTATTTTTCTATCTACGCCTTAAATATCTTAAAGGATCTTAATACTTCATTCTTATTATGAAGCAGATAGATATACATATATCATGAGCAATCATCAATGAAAGAGATGAAGTATTTCGGATCATGCATATTCATATCTGGGCAATATATCAAATGCACTAATCTTTTTATCCTTTCTATGGAGATATGTCCCAATCTCCAATGCCATAAAGTGTAAGAATCCTCGTTTATAATACATTTAATACCTCCTCGAACATATATAGTGGTATTGCTATTATTTTGCAAAGATATAGAATAAAGGTTATCAATCATTATATCATTTCCAACAATATTAGATTTATAAAATAAACTCATAGAGTTATTTAAAAATTTAAAAGAGTATCCATAAGGTACAAGCTTTGCAATAGAAATTAAACTTCTTACAAAATCAGGAATATAAAATGTTTTCCCAACTTTAAAATAACACCACTATCTAAAATTAAAACGCATGTTCCAATTGCCTCCACACGTGAGCATATCATATTTCCAGAATAGATGCTCCGTTCACTTTCTACTGGCTTCCTTAGGCTTTGCATATGTAGGACCGTTAGATTCGATAGAGGGGGGGGGGGGTGAATATCGATTCGAAAACTTAGAGTATAAACGCAGCGGAAAAGTAAAATAGACACAAATGTTTTTTACTTCGTTCGGAGCCTGTGACGACTCCTACTCGAAGGCCCGTGGTCCTTGACCACTTTCGTTGGGCAATCACTAACAAATCGAAATATGATTACAGAATGAATACAGAAAATGCTAGTGAAAATAAAGCAATACCGACAAGGAAATTAAATAAAAACTGAAGGAGCACTTTGTCGGAGCGTTGTTGGCGTCGCACTGAACGTCGAGCAGCAAGACCAGCAGTAGAAGAGTTCTCAGATGAATTCTTTTTGAAGCTCCTGCCTGGGGCTTCTTTTATATGCTGTTCCGGGCGCCTGGATCCCTTCCGGGCGCCTGGATCCCTTCCGGGCGCCTGGAATGCGACGTAGCTGCACAAACCGTGATGCTCCACGTGGCGACGACTCGGCTGGATATAATTTGCCTTCCGGTTCCAGAAATCTCCTTTTTCCTGCAAAACAAAGTTAGTCCGAGGCAATATATATCCTGCAAAACAGATTATTAGCACATTTATAATAGTATGAATTAGCATAAGTTAGTATGACTTAGATTCCGTCTTTCCGAGACCGGAATCTAGTCACGATCTCGACATAGACATCCGAAATGGATCTAAGCCGGATCGACGCCTAATGTTCCCTTCCCGGGAACGCGTCCTCGCAGTCACTCCCCTCCAGTGACTTATCTCACTTACCTGTCAGACGTCCGGTCAGCCCGTCGACCCGTCTAGACTTCTCGCCAAGCGTCCGGTCAGCCCGTCGACCCGCTTGGACTTCTCGCCAGCTATCCGGTCAGCCCGTCGACCTAGCTGGACTTCTCGCCAGCTATCCGGTCAGCTCGTCGACCTAGCTGGACTTCGTGCCAGACATCCGGTCAGCCCGTCGACCTGTCTGGACTTCTCCTGTACACTTGATCAAAGTGTCAGACAACAACAAAACTAACTTAACCTATTTGTCATTCATCAAAACCTAGGTTAGACCGTTAGTGCTACCCGCACCAACAATCTCCCCCTTTTTGATGGAATGACAACCTGGTTAAGTTAGTGATAAATATATGCAAAAATCAAGCATGATTTTCGAGGGTTTTAAGTTAGTTTTTCAAGTTTGCATTTAGTTGCTCTAACTTAACCACCTAACCCTCCTCCTTTGGCATTCATCAAAAAAACAAGGGTAAACATAGTGTAGAGTTACTGTAAAACAGCTGATCTTGAAAAATATCTGAGTTTGGTTCAAATATTCAAGAAAAAATCCAAGTAAAAAAATAAAATCAAGTTGTCTTGGGGGAGACAAGTTGAATTTTGAAAAATATAAAGTTAATCAAGTTTTAACCTTTCAGGCGTGTAAAATTTTTAAATCAGGTTTTTCAACTTTTCAAAAAAAAATTTCGGTTTAAGTAACATTTACTTTTCAAAAGGTAAATTTTCAACTTCACTTTTTCAAAACAAAGCAAAAATTAAGTGAAATTAAATTTTGCCAAAATAAATTTTTAAGGCTAATTTGATAAAAGCTAAATTTGTAAAGTTTAATAGTCAACTTTTTAAATCAGGTTTGAAAATTAGGTGGAATTAATCTTCCAAGTTTTTCAAACACTTAGTTAAGTTTAACTTTTTGTAAACATAAAACATTTTTCAAACACACAAAATTTTAGTTAATTCTCCCCCTGAACTTGATACTTAAATTTAACCAGCTGTCTAACCAATTAGGTACTAACTGACTATCAGAAGATAGTAGCTTTCACTTGGTTAGTCAGATTAAGTTGACTTGACTAATCAACTTAATCTGATTAATATCTGAGTTGTATTTAACGTCCAGACTTATGCTGATGCACTGAAATAAGCATCTTAAGTCCAGACAATTGGCCTATGCATCTCACCCCTTTCTATGTTTGTCAAACACAAGCAAGGTAAACCTAAGGTGTTGGTGAGATGCTCAAAAACTAGACCTATGGGTACATGCTTTCTAAGGATTCAAAACTAGTCTAAGGCCAAAACTGTTTTTGAAAATCTAAAAATGGAAAGTTTTGAAAACAAACAAGTTTAACTTATAAGTTGAAAAAACATTATTTTAAAAGTAGTTTTTTTTAAAAAAAATCCTAGTCTATTAGGCGCATTCCTAATTTTCGCCGTAAGTTGCTAAATTCACTTTCAGGAAGTGGTTTTGTAAAAATGTCAGCTAAATTTGATTTGGACTCAATGTATTTGAGTTCAATATCACCTTTAGTAACATGATCCCTGATGAAGTGGTGCCTAATTTCAATATGTTTGGTTCTTGAATGATGCACAGGATTCTTGGTTAAGTTAATTGAACTTATATTGTCAATTAATACTTTTACATTTGTGATATTTAAGTTGAAATCTTTTAGAGTATGCATCATCCATAATAATTGTGCAACACATTCGCCTATAGCTATGTATTCTGACTCAGTTGTAGATAGAGCAACACAATGTTACTTTCTACTAAACCAGCTAACAAGTGATGAACCTAATAATTGGCATCCACCACTTGTGCTTTTGCGGTCTAATTTGCATCCAGCATAATCTGAGTCAGAATACCCTATTAGTTCAAAATTATTTGTCCTAGGATACCAGATTCCTACATTTGTTGTTCCTTTAAAATATCTAAAAATTCTTTTAACTTGTGTCAAATGGGATTCCTTAGCACAAGTTTGGTATCTAGCACACATACTAACTGCAAATAAAATATCAGGTCGGCTTGCAATTAAGTACAGTAGGCTACCTATTGCACTTCTATAATGTTTTAAATCAATTGGTTTTCCATTTGGGTCACTGTCTAAGATTGTGTTTACTGCCATAGGTGTCTTTATTTCTTTTGTATTTTCCATTACGAATTTTTTAAGTAATTCTTTGGTGTATTTATGTTGATAAATATAATTTCCTTCATTTGTTTGTTTGATTTGTAATACTAAGAAATAGGTTAATTTTCCCACTAAGCTCATTTCAAATTCTTTTTCCATTAGATTAATAAATTCTTCTAAAAATTCTGAATTTGTTGAGCCAAATATTATATCATCTACATATATTTGTGCAATAAATATGTCTGTATTTAATGATTTAACAAACAAGGTTGGGTCAATTTGACCTTGTTTTAATCCTTTAGATGTTAAGTAAGATGTTAGCCTCTCATACCATGCCCTGGGTGCTTGTTTAAGTCCATATAGTGCTTTCTTTAATTTAAAAACATAATCAGGATGTTCTAGACTTTCAAACCCAGGAGGCTGACCTACATAAACTTCTTCTTTAATTAGTCCATTAAGAAAAGCAGACTTAACATCCATTTGGTATAGTTTGAATCCCTTATGGGCTGCATAACTTAGTAACATTCTGATGGATTCTAATCTGGCTACTGGGGCATATGTTTCATCATAGTCAAGTCCTTCAACTTGACTAAATCCTTTGGCAACCAGCCTAGCCTTATTTCTAGTAATTTCCCCAGTTTCACTTAGTTTGTTTCTGAATACCCATTTTGTTTCTATTATTTTCTTATTCTTAGGTGGTGGGACTAAGTCCCAAACCTCATTACGCTCAAATTGGGCTAGTTCTTCTTGCATAGCTATAATCCAATCTGGGTATAGTAAGGATTCATCCACAGTTTTGGGTTCAATTTTTGAAATTAATGAAATTTGACTTAGGTTTCGAAAAGATGATCTGGTTTGAACTCTTAAGTCTGGGTCACCGATTATTTGATCAATTGGATGATTTGGGTTGACCCTTATTGTTCTAGGGGGTTGACTCTCTTGATGTTGTTCCTCTTCTTCATGACTTAGAGTTTAGTTGGTTTCTGGAACAAACTTAGGTATTTGTGTAGGTTCTATGTCTTGTTTAGTTTCTTCAAATTTTACATTAGTAGTTTCTTCAATTTTTAAGGTAACCTTATTGTAAATTCTGTAGCCTCTACCATTTAGGGAATATCCTACAAAAATTCCATTTTCAATTTTAGAGGTGAATTTTCCTAAGTGTTCTCTTGTATTTAAGATAAAGACTGGGCACCCAAATACTTTAAAATATTTTATATTAGGTTGTTTATTATAAAACATTTCGAAGAATGTTTTGTTATGAGTTTTATTTATTGTTGTTCTGTTCTGTACATAGCAGGCTGTACTAACAGCTTCTGCCCAAAAGTATTTAGGTAGGTTATACTCATTTAACATTGTTCTAGAAGCTTCAAGTAAGGTTCTATTTTTTCTTTCTACAATTCCATTTTGTTGGGGGGTTTTAGGGCATGAGAACTCATGATGGTAACCGTTTTCTAGACAAAAACTGTTAAAATTGTGATTTTTAAATTCTCCCCCGTTGTCACTCCTAATTCTTTTAATTTTAATATCTTTTTCGTTTTCAATCTGTTTACAAAAATTTGTAAAAATTTCAAAAGTTTCATCTTTATGTTTTAAGAATTTTACCCAAGTAAACCTAGAATAATCGTCTATAATTACTAAGCAATATAAGTTTCCATTTATAGATTTGACTCCATGGGAGTCAAAAAGGTCTAAATGTAGGAGTTCTAAGATTGAGTTAGTTTGTGGTTGATTTGTTTGTTTGTGGGTTGATTTAGTTTGTTTGCCTTGTTGACAAGCATTACATATAGTTGAATCTAAGTTAGGTAGCTTTGGTAAGCCTTTTACAAGTCCATTTAGTTTACTTATATTTCTAAAGTTGGTGTGAGACATCCTCCTATGCCATAACCAAGTTTCTTCTTTTTGTGTTAAATAACACTTAATGGAAGAAATGGTTAGGTTGATGGCATAGATGTTGTCTTTTCTAAAACCTTTTAGGCTTATGGTAGGATTATCTAGATGTTTGATTAAACACTCTGTAGATAGAAATTTGACCTTATACCTAGTATCACATAATTGACTTATACTTAGAAGATTATATTTAAAATTTTCAACAAGTAAAACATTTGTAATTATAAAGTCTAATTTTAATTCAATATTACCTATACCAATTACCTTGAGTTTGTCGTTGTTTCCAAAGGCAACTGTTCCTAGGCTTTTGTAAGTGAGTTGAGCGAACTTGGTGTGATCTCCAGTCATATGTTTGGAACAACCACTGTCCAAAATCCACTTGGTTTCCTACAATAAGTAGGATTTAAAGTTAGTCTTTTGAGCATGCATTACTTAAGTGTAAAATTAATTTAAGTTTGAAATTAATTTTTAAAAATTAATTTTTAAGTTTTTAAGATTAAAATTTCAAAAATTAATTTTTAAATTTAAAATTAAGATTTTGAAAGTAATTTTAAGTTTAAAATTAGAATTTTGAAATTAATTTTTAAGTTTAAAATTAAAATTTTTAAGTTTAAAAATAAAATTTTGAAATTAATTTTTTAAATTTAAGATTAAAATTTTGAGATTAATTTTTAAGTTTAAAATTAAAATTTTGAAATTAATTTTAAGTTTAAAATTTTGAAAAAAAATTTTAAGTTTAAAATTTTGAAAATAATTTTTAAGTTTAAAATTTTGAAAATAATTTTTAAGTTTAAAATTTTGAAAATAATTTTGAAGTTTAAAATTAGAATTTTGAAATTAATTTTTAAGTTTAAAATTAAAATTTTTAAGTTTAAAAATAAAATTTTAAAATTAATTTTTTAAATTTAATATTAAAATTTTGAGATTAATTTTTAAGTTTAAAATTAAAATTTTGAAATTAATTTTAAGTTTAAAATTTTTGAAAAATAATTTTTAAGTTTAAAATTTTGAAAATAATTTTTAAGTTTAAAATTTTGAAAATAATTTTTAAGTTTAAAATTTTGAAAATAATTTTGAAGTTTAAAATTAGAATTTTGAAATTAATTTTTAAGTTTAAAATTAAAATATTTAAGTTTAAAAATAAAATTTTGAAATTAATTTTTTAAATTTAAGATAAAAATTTTGAAATTAATTTTTAAGTTTAAAATTAAAAAATTTAAAAATAAAATTTTGAAATTAATTTTTTAAATTTAAGATTAAAATTTTGAGATTAATTTTAAAATTTAAAATTAAAATTTTGAAATTAATTTTAAGTTTAAAATTTTTGAAAAATAATTTTTAAGTTTAAAATTTTGAAAATAATTTTTAAGTTTAAAATTTTGAAAATAATTTTGAAGTTTAAAATTAGAATTTTGAAATTAATTTTTAAGTTTAAAATTAAAATTTTTAAGTTTAAAAATAAAATTTTGAAATTAATTTTTTAAATTTAAGATTAAAATTTTGAAATTAATTTTTTAAATTTAAGATTAAAATTTTGAGATTAATTTTTAAGTTTAAAATTTTGAAAATAATTTTTAAGTTTAAAATTTTGAAAATAATTTTGAAGTTTAAAAATAAAATTTTGAAATTAATTTTTTAAATTTAAGATTAAAATTTTGAAATTAATTTTTTAAATTTAAGATTAAAATTTTGAGATTAATTTTTAAGTTTAAAATTAAAATTTTGAAGTCTTATTCATCTCACCCGATCTATATTTTCAATCAGGGAATCCTATGATTTCGTGAGATGAAATTGGATTTTTAATTATGGAGTTTTGGTTTAACGTGTGTTAGATTCAGATTTAGTTTTGGTTTCCACAAATAGGCATTCTTCGGATAAACTTCTAAGCTTGGTGAGTCACATGGACATCATTAGAAGTAACCAACCTTTCGAGGTTTTCCGAATAATCCTATCCACGGAACTTAGTGCTAAATCTTAGTCTAACTGGTTAGGATTCATTTAAGGGTAGCTTCGGTCAGTTCCACTTGGCCAAATGCACCAGATCGAAGCCATATCTTTCTAGACATGCGATGCCCAAGCTTCCCTAACGTACTATCATCCAAAAATTTCACCAGTACCATGATTCAAGTTAAACTTGGTCTCTTTTTAACTAATCCTAATTACCCTGCCGGGTTGGTAAATTTTGGGTTACCCTGTCGGGTAAGTTAGTTTTGGAGGTGCCAGCTATTCTGGAGCCTCCCCCTGAATTATTGGCCTTTAATAAATTTTGATTTTAGGCTTGTGTCGATTCTTTTTATAGTCATGGTTAACTTGGTGATAATTTTGTTGATTTTTAAACTGTTTAGATTTTGAATTTGATTTAGGTTTGTATTTTGGTTTTTGGTTTGGTTTATTTGATTTTATATAATGTATTTTTTCTTTAGGTATATAATATTAATTGAGTCCTACTTGCGTGGTTAAGCACGCTTTCGGAACCCAAGCTTGATTAGTTGATTTGTATTGAGTTATTAATGACTTAAAAGTTTTATTTGAGTTTGACTTGTATCCGAGTCCGGTTTTATTATAACATGCTTTTTGATTATTCAGGATTAAGTCAAGATTTTTTGATCTTGTTGTGAATTTTTCTAACATTCCTTTTAAACTGTTGATCTCATTTTTTAGTGATAAATTCTCCTCCTCAAGTGTTAGATCTTGAGTTGGATTTGAATTTTTTATTTGTTCCTTGTGGTTTTGATTTTCCTCAAGAAGTGATTTGTTTTCATTTTCTATTTTGGTTAATTTACTATTTAAACAGGAAATAATTCTAAAAAAAATTTGTTTAAATTAAAATATACCTCATTCGGGCCTTCGGAAACGAGTATGGACTCGTGGCTTGTTTCGGGTTCAGACTCGTCTTCATCTTCCGACTCGTCTTCTGTTTCGTCTTCGCGGGCCATCAGTGCGAGGTGGCTCTGATGTTTCTGCTCTGCTTCCTCTGATTCGTCCGAGGAGTCGTCCCACGTTGCTTTGAGTGCCTTCTTTATGGTTGGCTTTGGTTTGTCGAACTTCAGTTTTGGGCATTCGTTCTTGTAGTGTCCCTTTTTATTGCAGCCGTAGCAAGTCACGTTCTTTTGTTCTGAAGGAGAACTGATCTTTTGAAGATCCTTTTTGCTGAAGCTCCTCTTTCTCCTGGTGAACATTTTTCTTACCAAGTTCACCAGGTGTTCTTCATCTTCGGAGTCTTGGTCGGAGTCTTCTTCAAATTCAGGCTTGCTTTTCTTTTCTTTGGAGGAACCTGCAAATAAAGCTACACCTTTCTCGGCTCCAGCATTAGTTTGTTCGTGTAATTCTAATTCACAGAAAAGCTCATCTAATTTTAATTTAGAAAGATTCTTAGAAATTTTGTAGGCATCCACTATTGATGCCCATAAACTATTACGTGGAAAGGCGTTTAATGCGTACCTTATTAAGTCTCTATTATCCATCTGGTGGCCTATCGCATGAAGCCCGTTGAGGATATCCTTGATCCTCGCGTGGAGCTGATTCGCCATTTCACCTTCCTGCATTTTTATATTAAAAATTTTATTCAAGAGCAAGTCTCGTTTGGTTACCTTGGTGTCGCTCGTTCCCTCGTGCAACTCGATCAATTTGTCCCACAGCTCTTTAGCGTTTTTGTGTGGACCGACTCTGTTTAGTTCTTCTCTTGTTAATCCGCACTGTAGAGTGTTGATTGCTTTATTTTCTGTTGATGCTTTCTTCTTCAAATCAGCTGTCCAGTCTTCAGGATCCAGTATATTCCCGGAAGTGTCTGCTGGAATTTTGTAGGGCCTCGTAACGCTCACCCACTGGTCGAAGTCTGTTTTGAGGTAGACCTCCATGCGCTTCTTCCAGTACGGAAAATCGTCCCCGTTGAAAAGTGGATGTCGTACTGTGCTGAAGCCTTCTTGTTGGGACATCCTGTACACAGATAAATAACCAAAAAAAATCCCAAAACTTGGTCTTGGATTAGTAGTGCGGGAAGAGAGAATAAAAAAAATTATATAAAATTATAAACCAGTTTGGAGTTTTGAGTGTAAAACTGAAGACCGAAAAAAGAAAGAATTTCACCCCCAGTCTGATTGGTGGTTGCACCAAATCAGAGCGGTACCTGCTCTGATACCACTTGTAGGACCGTTAGATTCGATAGAGGGGGGGTGAATATCGATTCGAAAACTTAGAGTATAAACGCAGCGGAAAAGTAAAATAGACACAAATGTTTTTTACTTCGTTCGGAGCCTGTGACAACTCCTACTCGAAGGCTCGTGGTCCTTGACCACTTTCGTTGGGCAATCACTAACAAATCGAAATATGATTACAGAATAAATACAGGAAATGCTAGTGAAAATAAAGCAATACCGACAAGGAAATTAAATAAAAACTGAAGGAGCACTTTGTCGAAGCGTTGTTGGCGTCGCACTGAACGTCGAGCAGCAAGACCAGCAGTAGAAGAGTTCTCAGATGAATTCTTTTTGAAGCTCCTGCCTGGGGCTTCTTTTATATGTTGTTCCGGGCGCTTGGATCCCTTCAGGGCGCCTGGAATGCGACGTAGCTGCACAAACCGTGATGCTCCACGTGGCGACGACTCGGCTGGATATAATTTGCCTTCCGGGCGCCCGGATCCCCTCCGGGCGCCCGGATCCCCTCCGGGCGCCCGGACCACCTTGTTCTAGAAATCTCCTTTTTCCTGCAAAATAAAGTTAGTCCGAGGCAATATATATCCTGCAAAACAGATTATTAGCACATTTATAATAGTATGAATTAGCATAAGTTAGTATGACTTAGATTCCGTCTTTCCGAGACCGGAATCTAGTCACGATCTCGACTTAGACATCCAAAATGGATCTAAGCCGGATCGACGCCTAATGTTCCCTTCCCGGGAACGCGTCCTCGCAGTCACTCCCCTCCAGTGACTTACCTCACTTACCTGCCAGACGTCCGGTCAGTCCGTCGACCCGTCTGAACTTCTCGCCAAGCGTCCGGTCAACCCGTCGACCCGCTTGGACTTCTCGCCAAGCGTCCGGTCAGTCCGTCGACCCGCTTGGACTTCTCGCCAGCTATCCGGTCAGCCCGTCGACCTAGCTGGACTTCTCACCAGCTATCCGGTCAGCCCGTCGACCTAGTTGGACTTCTCGCCAGCTATCCGGTCAGCCCGTCGACCTAGCTGGACTTCGTGCCAGACATCCGGTCAGCCCGTCGACCTGTCTGGACTTCTCCTGTACACTTGATCAAAGTGTCAGACAACAACAAAACTTACTTAACCTATTTGTCATTCATCAAAACCTAGGTTAGACCGTTAGTGCTACCCGCACCAACAGCATACCCCTGCAAGGTATTTGTTACATGGATTGTAGAACTAGAATCAATCCACCAAATGTTATAAATCGCACTAACCATATTAGATTTATGACAGAAAAATGAGATGGAAATATCTTTCTTTTCAAACCAATCATTAAATTTAGTACAATATAATCCTTTTTCATATGCCCCTTATTTTTACATAAGAAACACTTGGATTCCTTCTTAATGTCAAGTTGGGATGGAATCTTCCCTTTCCCTTTTCCCTAACTATAACTACAACTTATTTTTATGGCTTCCCTTGTGTAGTCATAAAAACATTATCACTTAATTATATCAACAACCTTCTTTCCTCTTGTACACACATGACACATGGTCATTAACTTGTTGATTGATCACTTATCCTTATGTGTATTGTTGTAGGAGATTTTGAAAGGACCATATTGATGAGGAAGAGTCCATAAGATGTAGTGCACAAGGCAAGTTTCAGATATTTCCATCTTGAGTGTCTTTAATCGAGCCGCTATATCCCTTATCTTCATGATGTGCTTTCGCACACCTTTCACGTTGGTGATACTTAATGATGAGAATTCTTGTCACGCCCCAGAGGAGTCTCTGTCCGAAGAAATTTCAGCAGCATCTCTCCTGTACGGCGGACAATATGAAACTTTCTACATATCACATATACATCAGCCACAAGCGGCTGGAATGATAACAATAAATAAAAACAAACACCACGCAGTTTATAAAGATATTCAGCCTCTGGCTGTCACAACCACGCAGTTAATAATAGTAATCAATAACAATAGGACTCTGACTCGAAATCCACCCTACTCCACTACACTCGTAAAGCTCAAATCCAACGAACTCACCTCTTCTACCGTCCAGGCAGGCACGTAGTAAAAATGAAACCCAATATCATATCAAAAATCCATCAAAAGGTGTCACTCCATACAATATTCATAGGAAAAATCCAAAGACAATACTAAAACAAAGTCTGATATAGAAAAAGGCCAAAATAAAACAAATAACGAACTAGTAGAGAACTAGCTCTACGTGTATATGGGGGGCCAGCGACTGGAACTGCTCCAGACAGCCTCAACCTGAAAATATCAACAATGGAGGCGGGGTGAGTCCAACACTCAGCAGGTACAACTGATATGCATAATAAAACAAATAACAGACAACACTAATCATGCGTACAGTCTCCTGAATACGAGAAGGAATAAATGCAACTGAAACGAAATCAGGAGATAACTGTACTAACCGGAATCAAGGTACAAAGGTAACAGGTCGTCAGACCGAAGAAAATCATAATCCTGTATGCATGTCAATCAAATGCATCCATATAAATGCAGCATATAAGTGCAACAATCACAAACAATAAAATGCAATAAATGCATATGGTGACCGTGCACTCGGACATCACTACTCCTGACAGTGACTGAGTGGACGGTATGCTGTCGGAGTACTCTCTGGCCCCAAATCATAAATGGGGGAGCTCAATGCTCTCATCTCCCGGTACACAATGACGGGGAGGATATCTCTGCCGGCTACCACGCTGAGTCTCCTGACCAACGGAGCCAAACAGAGTCCACCATCTGCCGGCTACCACGCTGCTACACTAAATGCTAACGGAGCCAAACAGAGCGGAACTGACTGCCGGCTACCACGTTGAGTCCTCAGACCAACGGAGCCAAACAGCAGAACCGCCACACACCTGCCTGATATACCACTAATCCATGGGTGGTGGTGGTGTGTGCAGTACATGTAACTGGCGATGGGCTCAACCATAGTGGAGCCGACAATCGCACAGCATGCAATCATGATGCATGACACTAAAAACATGGCATAGTCCATATAACTAGATACAAGTGTGTACCACTGGAAGAAGTATCAAATAGAAGGTACACCAATCAAATAGGGTATCAAATAAACCCTAGATCCAGAACATATCATAGCATGTGGTTGGTTCACTACCTAAAGCATATGTGATCAGGTAGATATCATGCAGTGCAGCATAAATAAACAAACAAACATGTAACTAATCATGTAGCGACCAACCGAAACAAACAGATAACACAATTATTGTTATATGTTAAACATATTATCATGCATATCAAAAGACATAAGTCAAAGTACCCGCCTCCAATAATAGAAAGGTCCAATCCGACTCCGAGATAATCGTCTCGTGTCAAAATCCTGTAATACCAACAGAGATTTATTTATTTAACTAAAATTCCAGTGAATTTCTAAATAGAATCCTTAAAACTATCTAGGGCAAAACCCTAAATCATAAATCAACATACCTAATTCAACATATAAACTTAACTCACATCTACCATCATAATAGTCCAACCAACACAGAATCTACTACAAGAATCTGTTATCCTACACCTTACCTAGATTCCCAGCAGAAATGTTGTTGCCGAAGAAAAGTAGCCGTTGTTAGAAAACTGCCGGACCCAAAACAAACCACAGAACAGCACCTTGCTGGAATTCTTCCCACGGAACAGATCAATATGGTATCAAGCAATAATATCCTTGATCAGAACAAGAACAAATATCAAGCCATGGGAATCATAGATCTAAACACCAACCTAATTAACAACCTAACCTTACCTTAATCGATTTGTCTCCGAGAAAAATGAGGCAAGGCCGGCTGAAAAAAATCAAACTGAGGGCACGGGACTGGTGAGGAAGATCCCTGTGATCGCCGGCTGCTCAAGCACGAAACAAGGCAGTGGCCAGCAGTGGCGTCGGAGCCGGCTAGGGCACTCGCGATGGCAGTGATGATGTCGACTAGGCAAAGAAACTTGATCGGCTGCCGATGCTCGGAAGAAGAGAAAGGCCGGCGCTAGGGCAGAGCTCCTGGAGTATCAGCGGTCGGCTGTGCTCGGATGTCACCGAAGAGATGGGTGTCGCGGCTGAGCACAGAAGGAGAGATCGGAAATCGGCTCGGAAATCGGCTGGCTTCGTGCGGAAAGAAAACTCGGCCGACGGCGGATCTAGGGCACAGTCGCGACGGGGAGAGAAGAGGAGGGAACCGCCGAGTGGCCGGCGGTTAGGGCAAGCAGTCGAGCACGAGGAAAAGGCGTCGGCGCGAGGAGAAAGGGTGCGCTGCTCGGGTACGCGAGTGAGAAAAGAAACGGCGAGGAAATAAAGAAAAAGAAAAATAAAAAGAAAAGGAAAATAAAATAAATCTTTTCCTCATTAAAACAGGGTAACCTAAACAGGCCTTTCCCGGACCCTGTTTTTGTCCCCGTTAACTTGTCCATACGAGCTCCGAAAAAAATTTCGAAAAATTTCTAAAAATTTCGGAAAATTCCCTTATCATTTTCGGTATTTTACAATTCTAGTATTAGGATGCTAGCAAGGGCCTTATCTGAAGTTACAAATTGTTCATCAATTACCTTAAGTAGGTCCTTGACTTCCATGCTCCTCAATCGAACCATAAATACTAGTAGAGATTTTGGTCTTTATGTGGCAAAAGGTGATTCGCTCGCTCCTAACGCCCCAGTTAACCCGTCCCTAGGCCAACACGAAGGAGGTAAAGCACTAGTGGCTACTAGCCATTAGTGTAGGTGGCAAGGCGTGGGGAAGGCATGCTCAGATACACCAAGTTTCGACCCAAAGATCTTATGTGACCACACCCTATGCATTAACCATCACACCGCACCGAGGGGACATAATTTTTTTAATAAGCATGTATTTAATTTATGCAGCACAATCTTCAAATTTCTCTAATATGCATTGTGATATCCCCAAGGAGATTTTGGTCTTTATGAACATTATACAGAGAGAATTAGATCGCTCATATTTTTCATAAAGGTCAATCTCATTAGGAATGCTAAAATCATTAATAGCAAGTGGTTCATCTTTCCTTTTAGCATACTCAATGTCCAACCACCCCAAATGAAGGAGAACTCTTTCCTTCCAGACTTTATAGCTATCACCCTTGAGTTCGGGGATATCACAATGCATATTAGCGAATTTTAAAGATTGTGCTACATAAATTAAATACTTGTTTATTAAAAAAATTGAGAAAAATGTCATGTTTACCAATTTAAAACATGTTTATAGAAAAATAAATCTATTGACATAAAACTTGCATGTGGGATAAAGTTTAATTCAATCAGATTTTACTATAACTTTATAATAAAATTATCTAATTATATTTTCTTTGACTCGTGTGAGTAAATCAAGAAAATATAATTTGATATTTTATTCTAGTTAATCATATAAATATAACAAAGATCCTTATGGAGTAAAATTTATTATGTTTATATAATTAATTACAATTTATGTCCGTTATGTGATCCTAATCCACTTAATGTATAATTTTAAATAATTAAGGACAATGTGGCTAAATCTCAATTATTTAAAATTATATGGTTTACTAGGCCTTTTTTTGTAATTTTTTTTATATAATAATTATTTAGTAACACAATCAACACTTTCCAAGAGTGCTCCTAGGAAAGATTAGTAGGGCATGTCCTCTTTAAAATCATCCTCCTTAGACAAAGCAATGTTACCAAGCTGACTAGTGGCCCAAGCATTAGCCTAAGGTGGAAGCATCAACAAGATTAGTCTATGAATAACTCTCTGGGATCATGTCTTCTTATGTCACCTTACAATTGCTATTTAAAGTCCATTATTCAAATAATGAATCTTCATTAGCCAAAATTTTCTACTTAATTTACATGTAAAATTTTCAAGTGTAACATCAAATCACATGTATAACAAGAAAATATATCACATAAAAATTTATGTTAAAAAATCAATATTCATAGGAAGGATAATTTTTCTAAATTCTAAATTTCATGCGTGCAAATCATTCATAATCATTGATATATTACATGTAAATTTATTCCAAGGAAATTAATATTCATAATTTTGAAAGGATAAATTTTTCATAATTCTAAATTATGATTTTTTTTAATCTGAATTTTGTACATGCAATATTCATATATTTTGCAACCTGATTTTTGGACTAATAAAATTATTTTTAAAATATTTATTCTAAAAAAAATCATAACCGGTCAAATCATTTTTTTGTATAATCTTTCTACTAGAAATTCTTATCCAATTTTTTTCTACTGATAGAATCATTGAAGTTATGTTCAAAAATATTTTTTTGTAAATTTTTGATAAATAATGAATTTTCTATGGATTATTTACCGAAAACTTTATCTTTAAACTTAAAAAATCTTAAAACTTTATTTTTAAAAATATTAATTTTTCTTTAATTGTACATTCTTTTATCAATACTTGTAAAATATTTGAAGATTTATTTTAATGAATTTTTAAAATTTAACTTGCAAAACCTATATTTTTGTGCAAAATAATTTGTTCGTATTAAAACACTTGTAAATTTTTTGTGAAAATTTTTCTGTTGAACCTTAAGACCAATTTTCAAAATTTAAGCTCACTTTTTCTTTTTTTGCAAATGTGGTTATTAAATCATGAAAATTCATATTTTTTATAAAAATTGAAATATGTTTCTTACCCTTAGAAAAGTTTCAAATTCTTTATCTAACTTTGCTTTTCCTAACTTTATTTTTGATGCGATCAAAGGAGGAGAATAAGAGTCGAGAGCTTAAGTCTAGGGGAAGATTATATTTATACTTTTGTAGCTTGCAAAAGTTATAGTTTTAACTATGATTTTTCCCTAATTCTAACTTGGATTGATGCACATCAAAAAGGGGAGATTGTTAGTACCCCAAGGTAGTTTTAATGTGGTCAACCGAGTTAATTAGTTAAATCCTGTGTGTATTTGATATCTTGTGTCTAAGTGTGTAGAAACTTAGAAGTATAAGAAGTCAAACGAAAGACGTAGCTAATGAGAAGGATGACATAGGAGAGAGTCGATTAGCTCGGTGCGTCCAAGGGATGAGGTGTTGTGGAAGAGTACGCTGGTAGATGAGAAGGAAGCACGCAACATTTCCGAGGGATGAGAAGCTAGAGCAGAATCTTGCTCAAGGAAAAGGCCGGAAGATGGGTCCAGGTGAGCCAAATTCCGGATAAACGAAATCACCCAAGTGATCGGAGTAATAGAAAAGCAAACGGAGTGTTGTGGAGCTGCTGGAGGTGCCCTCAACAGCGTTGAAAGCTCCCTCGCGCCTTCTTTGATGGAAGGCGTATTCGCGCCTTTATGGAAGATGTCTTCAACCCTTTGAAGGCGCCTTCGACTGGGCAAATAGTAACCATTAGTGAAGACAGAGTTTATCTTCGTACAAATAAAACTTACCATGCTGGAGGCGCCTTCAAACCTATTAAAGGCACCTTCCATCCTCAGATAAAATTTTCCAGGGGCTATAAAAAGACCCGTGGAGTTAGAAAATATTCAACAACTCAAGTACTAATTTCCTAGTAACTTTCTGAGCATTCAACGAGTGTAAGAGGCTTATCCACCTTCACCGAAGGAGATCTTTAGTGTTTTCTTTTGTCTTAGATTAACAACCACCTAAATTGTAACCAAGTAACTTTCTTTGCCTCTTTATTTTATTAGTTGTTAAATTACTTTAAGTTAATTGTGCTACTAATCTTATTTGAAAGATTGAGAAAGATCTATTTTTAATTTACAGACAATTCACCCTTTGTTGGTCGCATGGGTCCTAACACAAATCATTCAACATCATTCATATATTACATGTAAATTTATTCCAAGGAAATCAATATTCATAATTTTGGAAGGATATGAATTCGTACATGCAAATTTTCCATAATTCTAAATTATGAATTTTTTTTAAAATTTGAATTCATACATGCAAATTTTTCCAATTCTAAATTCTGTTTTTTTAAAACAGAAATTAGAAAATTACATTAAAAAAAATTATTTGATTGATAATTAATTAAGACAAAAATAAAAATTGCTCTAATACCAACAATTAGAAATAATAGATCATGCTTCTTTTTAAATAAACATGATAACTAAATGTGAAAAAAAATTGATTGTTACCCATAGTCATTGATATTTGAAGAACGCTTGACATCCCTTTTGATGTTTAATGCATTAGAGCCTTCTAAGAACATCCACAATGGTTAGGGATATTTCTCCCAAGTATTTGTGGTTTCCACTTCCATATCATTCTTCAAATATCCTACTATTCAAATATCCTATGTCACGCCCCAGAGGAGTCCCTGTCCGAAGAAATTTCGACAGCATCTCTCCTGTACGGCGGACAATCTGAAACTTTCTACATCGCCCCCAGGGCCACACATACATCGGCCAACATGGCCGGAACAATAACAATAATAAATAAGCAACAATCACGCATCCAACATCCACACAGTTTAATAGTGAACAACTAAGAAACAATGATAAGAAGACTCAAAAATAACCCTACTCAACTACACTCATAAAGCACAAAACTGATGTCCTACTCCACTACACTCATAAAGCTCAAATCCGACGATAAAATCAACTTACCTCTTCTGTCATCTAGGCAGACGTGTAGTAAAACAAATCCAAATAAGCTCTTCGACAGTATCCATAAGGTAAACTAATACAAGTCCAAATAGTGCAATAAGAGATATAACAAAAAGATCAAATAACTCTGGGTCTTCAGGGGACTAGCGACTAGAACTCTCCGGACAGCATCAACCTGAAAATAACAATGGAGGAGGGTGTGAGTCCAACACTCAGTGGGTATCAACTGTTATGCATAATAAAGAAAATAGCAACCAGCACTAATCATGCATACAGTCTCCTGATACAAGGAGGATAAATGCAACTGAAACAATCAGGAGAAAACTGTACTAACCAGGACCAGAGTATAAGTAAACAGGTCGTCAGACCGAGAGTGTCATAAATCCTGTATGCATGTCAATCATATGCATCCATATAAATGCAGCAAGTAAATGCAGCAAACACAAGCAATAAATGCATCATGCATATGATGCTAATGTCATGGTCACCCCTGACGCCAGTCAGCCATCTCACACACAATGGTGAGATCGAGTGGGTAGGGCTGTGACAACCGTGCACTCTAACGTCACTGCTCCTGATGAGTGACCGAGTGGACGGGATGCTGTCGGAGTACACCTATCCTCCTACCCCAAATCATAAATGGGGGAGCTCAATGCTCTCATCTACCGGTACACGATGACGGGGAGGAACCTCTGCCGGCTACCACGTTGCGTCACACTACCCATGAGTGGACCAACGGAGCCAAACATAGTCCAACCGCCTACCGACTACCACGCTGCTACACTAAACCAGCGGAGACAAACATAGCAGAACCGTCTACCGGCTACCACGCTGAGTCACCAGACCAATGGAGCCAAACAGCAAAACTGTCGCACACCTGTCTGATTTACCACTAACCCATGAGTGGTGGTGTGTACAGATACATGTAATTGGCGATGTGTTCGACAATAATGGAGCAGACTATCACACAGCATGCAATCATGCGAGATGATGCATGACACTAAACATGGCAATATCCTGAATAACATAGCAATATCCATATATAAATATAAAGTGTGTACCATAAGGCAATGAATCAAATCAAAGGTACACAGATTAGATAAAGTATCAAAAACCCTAGGTCCTGAACATAATATATAACATGATTGTGTCACTACCCCTATAAGCATGTATAATCAGATAAGTACTAACATGATGTGCATAACAAATAAACAAACAAGCATGTATCAGATCGGGTAGTGATCAACCGAAGCAAATGAAAAACACAATCATTGCTATATGTTAAAAACATTACTATGCATATCAAATGACATAAAGTCAAAAGTACCCACCTCTAATCGTAAAGTCCAATCTGGTCCAAAAACGACGTCGAGATACTCCTCTCGCGTCAAAGTCCTGTGTCACGAATAGAAATATATTTTATTTAGTTACAATTTACATAAATAGCTAAATGAAATTCTTAAGAACTATTTAGGTCAAAACCCTAAACCAACCTCCTCGACCTGCCTAAATTAAATCCAAATCATACCTAATTCAATCCATACCCCTGATCAAGCTATACATGATCGTCTAACTACAAAACATATCAGATCCCTACCCCCATACCTCGATTCGCAGCCATGCTTTGCACCAAAAAAATCCAAGGTTTACTACTGGAATACTTCACAGTAAAGCCTTCCTCTCCCTCACAGCCCCTGAATGTTGAGGCACAGCACACGACAACCTGCTGCAAATCCTTCCCTACGATTCAGTTCAAGGTGAAGTCACGATAGAGATTACAAATACAACAACAATAACCTAATCTTACCTCAACAGGGACCTAGGACATAGAGGAAAGGCTCGGCAGAACCTGGTGGGCGGCGACAGTGAGGTGCAGAGGTGCGGCGGCCACTGTAACCCAAACTAGGGCACGACACAGTAAGGGAAGAGAAAAGAGATGGCCAGCGATGGTCGGAGAGCGCACAGCGGGTTAGGCCGACTCTCGTCGCTAGGGCAGAGGGAAAAGGGTGCTGCCCGGTGATCAGCGCTAGGGCATAGGGGGGTCGACGACGCTACTCCGTGCGACGACGGCGGCTAGGGCTCGGATGCCGGCACTGGAGGAATCGGTGTCGGAGAGGAGAAGAGGAAGAGGGGTGCGGCGTCGGCGTGCAGAGGAGAAAAGAAAACATGTTTCGGGGCTACTCCGTGCGGCGGCGGCAACTTTTCGGAGGTTAGGGCAGAGCTCGGGAAGAAGAAGAAGAAGATGAAGTGGCCGAGAGATTAAGTCGCGAGGGGGAGGAGGAACCGCCGTGTGCGGTTAGGGCTAATAAGGAGACGACGCCGAGTGAGGCGTCGAGCACGCGAGGGAAGGAGAAACGGAGGAGGAAAGAAAAATAAATAAAAGAAAAGAAAAGAATAAAAGAAAAAAATCAAACTTCTCCTCGCTTAAATGGGTAGCCTAAATAGGCTTTCCCGGGCTCCATTTTTATTCCCGTTAACTCGTCCGTACGAACTCCGAAAAATTCCCGAAAAATTTTCAAAAATTCCGAAAAATTCCCTTATTATTATTCGTTATTTTTTTCCAGTATTTTACATCCTAAATCTTACAATGAAATACCCTACCAATTAAATATTTATGGGTCCTACCCAGCAAATATTCACTCTCAAATACTCCCAAATTCCACAATCAAATATCTCGCCAACTAAATATTTATGGGTTCCTTTGTTTTTTATGTTTTTTTTTTCTGACGTTTGTTTTTTTGAACGTTTGATTTTGTTTTTTCAAACGTTCATTTTTTCCAATTTAATTAACTTAAAAAAATAATAATAAAAAACAATGGTAGCCCACCATTTTGATGGGCCCCCTCAAATATCTCCCCCAATGGAGGATATTTAAGAGAGGAGGAGATATTTGGAGAAATATCCCCTATTGGAGATGCTCTAAACATACCAAACCATATGCTGAGAGATAGGGAGTTATGCCCTGTAAATTTGACAGGCACTTGGGTCGATCGACCATATACTGAGAGTTGCCTTAGTGCTGCAAGATAGGAAACTATGCCTTGTAAACTCGACCAGCCCTTGGGCCTCCAGACATATACTGAGAGGTAGGGAGTTATGTCCTGTAAACCCGACCGACTATTGGGGTCGATCAAATTTATTCTGTGTGTCTTGGCACTGAGGTGTAGAGCACTAAGATCCTTAAGTGCAGCCGGCTCTAAAACCGACCGGCTCTGTACTGAATGTCTTAGCATTGAGGAGTAAGGAACTGAGTCTCGGTGAGAGCAATTTAGTCATCTGCTTATACTTTGACCCTGATTGCCACTTTATCTTAATTTTAACTATTGTCTCATCCTAACTTTTACTTCCACCTCATTATTAGATCCATTCATAACATACCATATCATACGTAAATGATATATGTGCAGTCTTGGTTAGAAACAAAGTCAAAGAAGAAAAAAAACTCATATCTGACTCATCCTGAGATGCAGAGTTGGTTAAACATTCCACAAGGCATCCATGCATTTTTATGGTTTTCAATACGGTAAAGATGTGATTCCCAGTTCTTCATTTTCCTAAGACCAAGTATTTCGAGTCCATCAGGTTTCTAAATAAGTCCTAGCTGACAATCAACGAGTGTAGAGGAACATAAGCATTTCTCCGGTCGACATTTGTTTCGAGTTTATATTCTCTGAACTGATAACGAATCAAATATAAACAATGGTTCTAGTGCTTGTCTTCAGTTTGAGTCAATATTTTATCTCAGAGTTGATACCATTGCATAGTCTGATTTGTTCTCAGATTTTCTAGATACTTTTGCTACGTTTGCCAACTGGTGAAGTCCTATTCAAAATTGACAAGTGAGCTATAGTAGCTAGATGAGAACAAATAGCATAGATTACATCTGCCGGCTAACCATTGTCAGAATCTAAGCAAGAAAAATATTAACAAGTTTTTCTCATTAATTACAAAATTTTGTGGGTCAAGTCCAGCTTGAGAGATACTGACAATGAATAAACTACAAGTAGCTGACGTAAAATAAGTGAGCCATAAACCAACATGTAAGACGACGTTTCTTTCTCAAAGAGCAGAAGGAATGCCCATTCAAATATAATATATGCTATTGTCACTTCCTCTTTGAAAATTCAGATTAGTTTTAGTGCATATTAGACTGATTAAAGTTGACTTGATTTTCTTTTAAATCAAAATAGTTAGTTGAAGTGGCTAAAAATAGTTGAAGAACTAAGTACATATCTCTCTTAAAAAAATCTTCCTTTTTTGCTAGAGGAGTGCAGGCTGACAGTGAAGAAATGTTTGTTATGTTTTTGCCAATAATTGTTATAAAATTTATTTTTTTAATAAGTATTTGGTAAAATGAAAAGGTCCATCAGCCTAAAAAAACTTAACCAATAACTCAATTGACAAATCAATAACCCAAACCTCATTATTATTATCTATTATTAAAAATCATTTCACTCTTATTGGTTCAATGATACCCCAAGTGGTCCGTAAGGTATAGATATGGGGGTGAATGGTGGGCAACAACACAGTCGCCCGTCCAAATATAAAATTCCTGACTCCTTCCTTATCCAGTATGATATTAGATTTTGTTCTTTGGGAAAAGAGTTTAAGTTAGACCTTACCTATATATTTGACGTGTGTCAAGACTTAAAAGAACACACATGTAGGTTGGGGAACTTGTGCCTCTACAAGATCGAAGTGTATGGATATTGTGTTGCCGTGACCAAGGTGGTACGCTTAGCAGTTTCTAGATCTGAAGAGAATGGAGAAAGATGTTGTAGGATATCCAAGGGACTTTGGGACGAGGAGCAATGAGGTGGTGTTGGAGCAACTTCAAAGCAATGAACTACTACAAGTAGATTAGCAACTTGATGGCTTGAGGTCCATAAGTGATCGGAGAAAGTTACATGAGGTAGATAGAAGGAACACAAGATGAGGAGCATCAAGGTGGATTACATAGGTGAAGGAGTTAAGAATGACATATGGAGGAACTGAGGGCTTGTGCACATCTGAAGGACTGAATAACCTAACAAGAGGTGGCTGAGGGCAAGGTCAAGTTGCGATGGTAAAACTCTATTGAACTATAAGTTTTGAATATCCATTATCCATAGAAATGAGAGTCTGAACTTGGTATAAGCTGACTTGACTTGACTTTATAGATGGTCATAGTTAGATTTACAAGTAGATTGACATTGAAGTTCAATCGGTTAGTGGTTGGGCCCAATACCACAAAGTGATTCAGGGTTTGAGGCTTGACTGATGTAGAGTTAAGATAGTGGTTTAATTGATTAATAAAATAGGCACTCAACTGATAAACTAAAACCCCAAAATTGTGGTTAGCTAGACTTTATGGTTTGGAAAAGTCGATTAATATGGAATCTAGTCAACTAATGGGAAAATTTACTAGGTCTGAAGAGTCAATAAATAGATTGTTTTGTTCATGGTTGAGTCAATAAGGCTGTCAACTATTGGCAAACAATCGACTGATGGTAAGTTACCATTTGACTGATTATTGATTTGGAAAGCAATCAAGAGACATTCTGCACAATAAATAGTCATCATGAAGGATCAGTCAAATAATGGTGCAAATCAAACAATTAATAGGTGGCAAACTATAAGAAATGTTAGAGTCTTATAGCCTATAAAAGGAAAGTTCGTTTAAGGCTTGAAGATTGGTGAAAATAAGATTAGTTAAATCTTATTAGAGCTTATCCCTTGTACTTAAGCTTTCTTTGTAATCCTTGAGTATTTCAAATATAATATATGCTATTTGTATATATATATATATTTTTGACTCGTTCTTTTTTCTACAAAGATATTGCTTTTGCTATTTTACAATTTTAAATAATTTAACAATTTCCATAATTTTTCACGAAAGACAATGAGACTATGAGAGTGGCAATATCATCCTCGTGGTAATAAATTAAAATAATCGTTTTAACCAAAGCTTTCAATTTCGATATAAATCATTTCTTGTTCTTTCCTCCATCCACATCGATCCCTTCGCGCCTCCTCTCCCCGCTCTCTGTCGCTTCCTCTGCCATGGCCGATTTCTCCTTCGACGTCGACCGCCGCAGCACCTCCCGCGGCCGCTCCGCCATCCGTGGCCACCACACCACCCCCATCGCCTCCCGTAGCCCCGCGCCTCGCCCGAGATCCAGCCGGCCCATCCGCGACTTCGACGACGACACCTCGTGGCAGACCTCCGTCTCGTGGCAGTTCGAGCCTACCCGATGGGGAGAGCTGACTGGGTTCGGAGCCGCCGTATCCCCGTGGACCCCGCCGGGCTACGACACCCCCCGTAGTGACCACAGCTCGGCCGTCTTCCTCCGCCGGACGGCCCGAGATTTCTACGTATCTAGTAGCGCCAATCCGCACAGCGAGCGATCGAGAAGGCTTCCACTTCGGAGCATCGAGGTCAGCCGCTCAGACTACTCATCCGCGCCGGTTGCGAAACGCCGACGCGACCGGCCTAAGAACCCCGCTGTCATCGACAGCTCCTTCGATAGCGTGTTTGATTACAGCGAAGCGAAAGAACTTGCTCCGAGGAGCTTTGGCAACCCCCTGGAGGTCGTTTCACATGATGCATCATTAATCTCTCAGGGCTACGAAACCTGTGCGACGCCGAGCAGGTGGCGCGATAGCAATGCGAGTTTGAGTTGTAAACCAATCCCAGGGGATGCGCACCGAACATATGATGAAACACCTGACGGAGGCGATGAAAGCGGGAGCGATTATGATAGCGAGAGCGATGAGGAAGACGGGCCGGCGAGGCGGAGTACGGTGGGTCTGTTGGGTTTGTTCAAGTATTCGACTGCGCTGGACTTGGTTCTGATTTTCTTTGGCTGTATCGGGTCCCTGATCAATGGCGGATCGCTTCCTTGGTACTCCTACTTGTTTGGGAATGTCGTCGACAAGTTGGCCTCGGACTCCGGAAGCCACATGGTTAAGGAGGTCGAAAGGGTAATTAATTAAGTTACATTGCAGATTAATTAATCGTGTAGCTTTCATAATTAATTACCTGTTGGATCTTTGGGTTTGCAGATATCCTTTTACATGATTGCACTTGCGGCAGTGGTGGTCGTCGGATCTTATATGGGTGAGTAGTAATTAATTATTTGTTCGAGATATATGTATAGTTAGTTCGATCTGGACGCATGCTGCAGAGATTACTTGTTGGAGAATGGTTGGGGAAAGGTCGGCGCAGAGGATTCGACGGGAATACCTTCGAGCTGTGTTGAGGCAGGAAATCGGCTTCTTCGACATGGAGATGAGCACGGGAGATGTGATGCACGGCATATCCAGCGATGTCGCACAGATCCAGGAAGTAATTGGGGAGAAGGTATGTATGTATGTTGACCCGCGGCTTCCATCATTAATATTATAGATCGACAAAGTACTCCACTATGTATTATCATTATATATGGTGGCCCGTTGTTTATCTTAATTAATTATTGATCTGGATGTGATGGAGATGGCGCATTTTGTTCACCACATCTTTACATTCGTCTGCGGCTACATGGTGGGCTTCCTCAAGGCATGGAAGGTAGCCCTGGTGGTTTTCTCTGTTACTCCAGTGATGATGATCTGTGGCATTGCTTACAAGGCGATTTATGTCGGTCTCACAGCAGAGGAAGAGGTTAGAGACGATCGATATGTATATATAATATTAATCACGCACTGAGCGATGGATCCTATTAACTAATTAACTACGACATGATCATGTTCGTGTTTGAAATAATTTGTAACAGGCCTCTTACAGAAAAGCTGGGAATGTAGCTCAACAAGCAATTAGCTCGATCAAGACCGTTATATCACTCGTGATGGAGGACCGAATGGCAGAAAAGTACAAGGTGTGGCTCGACGAGTCTGCACCCATCGGAGTGAAGACAGGGTTTGCCAAGGGTGCTGGCATGGGCGTGATCTATCTCGTGACCTATTCACAATGGGCTCTGGCCTTCTGGTATGGGTCCTTGCTGGTGGCCAAAGGAGAGATAACAGGAGGAGCTGCCATTGCTTGCTTCTTTGCTGTTAATGTAGGCGGAAGGTACTACTAGCTAGTTAATTCTACTACCTCTCCTTCACATTCCTTCGCTTCTTGAATCTTTCATACCGTAATGTAACTGGAAATTAAAAGGCCTCTTCGCATGTGGGGCTGCAGGGGGTTAGCTTTGTCATTGTCGTATTACGCCCAATTTGCTCAAGGTACGGTGGCAGCCGGTCGTGTGTTTGAGATCATTGATAGAACACCTGAGATCGATCCATACAGCACAGATGGACTAGCGCTCTCATCGGTAAAAGGTCAAGTTGAGTTTAGAGGTGTTGATTTTGCGTATCCTTCGCGCCCAGGGACCATCGTACTCAGAAGCCTTAATCTCTCCATCCCTGCGTCGAAGACTTCGGCTCTCGTGGGTGCCAGTGGAGGTGGCAAATCCACCGTCTTTGCTCTTATAGAGAGGTTCTATGATCCGTTGCGAGGTAATGGACGGATTGAATTTGTTAAAACACCATAAGTTAAGTGCATCCACTGACGATGCAGACTCAATTGTCATGACACGCGGTAGTTGCTCTGTTTCTGTTTGATTGATTGCCAGGATCAATATGCTTGGACGGTCATGATATAAGGACTCTAAATATCAAATGGCTGAGAGAGCAAATGGGGCTGCTGGGGCAGGAGCCTATCCTCTTCTCCACTTCCATAATTGAGAATGTGATGCTGGGCAAACAGAATTGTAGCAGAAAGGAAGCTATGGCCGCCTGTGCTGCTGTAAATGCTGATAACTTCATATCCGGGCTCCCTGAGGGATACGACACACAGGTGATCCTAGCTGCTGTCTGAAACTTTACTACCGTTTACATGCAATGAAGAAGATTATTAATGGACGAATATATATGAAGATAGCTAGGTTCCAACTGTTCCACACCATCATGTATGCTAGCTTTCTTTCTCTTCTTATTGTCGTTAGTGTTGTGAAAATGGCAGGTAGGTGAACGTGGAACTCAGCTGTCAGGGGGGCAGAAGCAGAGGATTGCATTGGCACGGACAATGATAAGGAATCCCAAAATTCTCCTCCTCGACGAGCCCACAAGTGCTCTAGACCCCGAATCCGAGGCTGCCGTTCAACGGGCGATCGATCGTCTCTCCACCGGCCGGACCACCGTAGTGATCGCCCACCGCCTCGCTACCGTTCGGTCAGCCGACGTCATTGTGGTCGTCGACTCCGGCGCCGTCGTCGAGTCCGGACGACATCAGGATCTCATGAGCCGCGCTGGGCCTTATGCTGCCTTAGTAAAGATCGCGAACGACAACACCACCAACGTCAAGAACAGCGAGGATCTTACACGGTCGATGGCATCGGACCCGCGCAATAAGGACCAGTTCAAAAGCTTCGATCAGGTCTCCGCCTCTCACATGATGCAGAGCTACGCGAAGCCCATGCAATTGCAATCGGTGGAAGAGCAGGAACAAATGCAGAGGCAAAGAGCTACCAAGATTAAGACCTCCGAGATATGGAGTCTTCAGAGGCCGGAGGCTCCGGTTCTGCTGGTTGGCTTCGTAATGGGTATGGTTGCGGGTGCTATCTTCTCCATCTTCCCTTTGCTCCTCGGGGAAGCACTTCAAATCTACTTTCAATCGGATGCCAAAAAGATGAAGCGGGATATCGAGCGCCTTGCCATTGTGATAGTGGGCCTGGGATTGGGCTGCATCATTACCATGACGAGCCAACAGGGCTTCTGTGGATGGGCAGGCACTAAACTCACTGTCCGCGTCCGGGATCTCCTGTTCCGGGCAATCCTCCGGCAGGAGCCCGGCTGGTTCGACCTCGACGACAACTCCACAGGCGCGCTGATCTCCAGGCTCTCCATGGATTGCATCGCCTTCCGCTCTATGCTCGGAGACCGCGTGTCGGTCCTGTTGATGGCCCTGGGCTCGGCCGCCGCCGGGCTGGGCGCTTCGTTCACTCTGGACTGGAGGCTGACGCTGGTAGCCGCAGCCATGGCTCCCTTCACCCTGGGAGCTAGTTACTTCAGTTTACTCATCAACCTGGGGCCAAAGGTGGACAACGCCGCCTACGCGGCCGCAAGCAGCGTGGCCGCCGGCGCCGTGGGCAACGTT
This sequence comes from Zingiber officinale, assembly GCF_018446385.1. Taxonomy (NCBI): domain Eukaryota; kingdom Viridiplantae; phylum Streptophyta; class Magnoliopsida; order Zingiberales; family Zingiberaceae; genus Zingiber; species Zingiber officinale. The sequence goes on from NC_055988.1 coordinate 113,777,725, forward strand.
CGGGCCGTCGCGGCTTTCTCCGCTCAACAACAGATCGTTTCCTCCTTCGACCGGGCCCTGTCGGAGCCCATGAGAAAGTCAGCGAGCAAATCCCACCTGGTGGGCATTGCGCTCGGACTCTCACAAGGTGCCATGTACGCCGCGTACACCCTGACGCTATGGGCCGGCGCGCGCCTGATGGAAACGCATCGCTCCAACTTCGGGGACGTGTGCAAGGTGTTCCTCATCCTGGTGCTGAGCTCCTTTTCGGTGGGCCAGCTGGCGGGCCTGGCGCCCAACACGGCGGGCGCCCCTGCGTCCGTCGACCGCGTCCTCGGCATCATGAAGCGGCGGCCAGCGGTGAAGACGATCGGGCGAGGGCGGAGAGTGGAGTCGGGGAGGGGGCTGGAGGTCGAGCTGCGGAAGGTGACGTTCGCGTACCCGTCGAGGCCGGGGGTGGCGGTGCTGCAGGGGTTGTCTCTGCGGGTGAAGTCGGGGAGCACGGTGGCAGTGGTCGGGGGAAGCGGAAGCGGGAAGTCGACGGTGATTTGGCTAGTGCAGAGGCTCTACGATCCGTCGGTTGGGAGGGTGAGTGTTGGGGGGATGGACGTGAGGGAGGTGGACTTGAAGTGGCTGCGGAGGGAGTGCGCTCTGGTGGGGCAAGAGCCCTGCTTGTTCGGCGGCTCCATCAGGGAGAACATTGGGTTCGGGAACCCCAACGCCTCCTGGGCGGAAATCGAAGAGGCAGCGCAGGAGGCCAACATCCACAAGTTCATATCCGGTCTTCCTCAGGGCTACGAATCCCAGGCAAGCAAATTCACGTATCACAATTGCAAATAATAATAATAATTAATCTTAATTGGCTGATCGATCGCCAATCGATATCTTCACCTTCCTCCTCCTGCAGGTGGGGGAGAGCGGGGTGCAGCTGTCGGGCGGGCAAAAGCAGCGGATAGCGATCGCCCGCGCCGTGCTCAAGAGGTCGAGGATCCTGCTGCTGGACGAAGCTACCAGCGCGCTGGACGCGGAGTCAGAGAAGCACGTGCAAGAGGCGCTACGAATGGCTTCCAACCGCGCCACCACCATCGTGGTTGCGCACAGGCTCGCCGCCGTCAGTCATGCCGACCGGATCGCCGTGGTGAAGGAAGGCAAGGTGGTGGAGTTGGGGAGCCACCAGGAGTTGGTGGAGAACCACCCGGGCGGGGTCTATGCCGCTATGGTCCGGCGGGAGATGGAGGCCCAAGCACTTGCTTAACTTAACCATGATCTTTGGTTTAGCTGTGGTCCGGTGAAAGTAAATGGTCTTTCTCCTCGCGCTACTTCAAATAATTTAATTTGTTATGCAGATTGAATGGATCATAAGACGATGGATAGATGGATGGATGGAGGTGTTGCAATTTACAAACACTGCTGTTTTCCCATAGTGACTTCTGTTTCTTTTGAAATTTTTATTTCATTCAATCAATCCAAATATATTTCGATGAATCTAGTGTTGGCTATTTCTCATAAAGTTAAGGGTCCTTGATCTTTACTTTGTGATCCATATTGTGGATCTTGATTTCCACAAATCACGGGAGACGGTGATTTCTTTTTAATCAACTCAATGATGATATGAATTTATATATATTCATATTCATTTTTAAATGTCCCTAAGCCTACTACTCTCTCTACGGAAATATACACCACCATACTGTGTGAGACAAGGTTTAGAAGCACCAAAACTTCTAAACCAAACACAATTCAGTGTGAATTGCAATGGCTGGAGGTAAGCTATTACATTCAATTTCGTTTCCTTTTTCGATATGAATATGCTCAAATCGATTGAATTTATATTTACATTTGGTATCGAACTAAGTTTTACCTCTGTCTTGTATAGTTTTAATTAATTGAGTAGTCTCAGCATCCATAATTGATTAAAATTATATATAATAAAGTTTATTTAAGATCATATATAGAAAATAAACATTAATGGTAATTAATCATATGTAATACAATAGATCTTATCCTAAGAAAGGTCTATTATATTTTGTATGATTAATTAGGATAAAATATCAAATTATATTTTCTAACTTACCCACAGGAATTAAAAAAAGGTAACATGATTTGATAGTTTTATTGTAAGATTAAAGTGGATCTAATTGAATTAGAACTTTAGTTTACAGGTGAGTTTTATGTCACTAAAGTTATATTTTATATGATTTAACATTGATAGAACATGTTATATCATTTATTAGCTTCAAATTTTTGTGACAATCATTTTTGTTTAAATTAATGCAACAAATGTAGAGCTGATATGAAATGTGATGTTCCTTAGCTCAAAGGAGACACCTGCAAGGTTTGGAAGGAGAAGATTCTCCTTCATTTGGGATGGATGGATATAGACTGTGTTATTAGGAAGGACTAACCCCTTATTAAAATTGAAACCAGCTCTCGAGATGTAATTAATCTTTATGAAAAGTGGGAGTGATCTAATCGCCTCTGTCATGTTCATAAAGACTAAAATATCTGTTGGATTAAGGGGTTCAATTGAGCAATTTGATAGAGTTCGAGTTTTTCTTAAAATCATTGATGATCAGTTTGTGACTTCAGATAAGGCAATGACTAGCACCTTAATAATGTAATTCTCATCCCTAAAGCTCATCGGAGTTAAGGGTATGTGTGAGCATATCTTGTGCATGAGGGATATAAACGCTCAACTCAAAGCATTAGAAGTTGAGATGTCAGAATCCTTTTTGGTTCACTACATTCTCTATAGTCTACCTCTACAATATGGCTCATTTAAAATATCGTATAACACACATAAGGATAAATGGTCGATTAATGAATTGATGACCATGTGTGTTAAGAAGAGAGTAGTATGTTTATGAAAAAGGGTGAAAAAGTGAATTTAACTACCCCATGAAAGATAAAGAAATATCAAGCCAAGGATAAAGGAAACATTATTCCCTAAAAGGACATTAAGAAGGAGATTATGTGCTTCTTTTGTAAGAAAAAGCGGAACATTAAGAAGCAATACTCCAAGTTCATGAAGTGACTTGATAAGAAAGATATTCAACTCTCGTTTGTTATGAATCCAATATGATTGATATTAATCATAGCACATGGTGGATTGATTCTAGTTCTACAATCCCTGCCACCAATTCATTATATAAGTCGAAGAAGGGTGCCAAGAGGAGTTCTAAATTATTGGAAATCATACATACAAGCATTTGTAGTCATAACATGAATACATACCATGATAGATATTTCATCTCATTCATAGATGATTATTCATGATATATGTATCTCTATTAGCTTAATAATAAGAATGGCGCACTAGATGCTTTTAAGGTTTTTAAAGATGAAATAGAGAAATAATACAGAAAGAAAATTAAAAGATCAGATATAGGTGGCGAGTATTATGGTAGATACATTGAAAGTGGACAAGCGGCTGGTCCATTTGTGAGGTTTCTTAAAGAGCATGGGATTGTTTCCTAATACATATTATTAGGTTCTCCAAACCAAACTAGAGTAGCTGAAATAAGAAATTGAATACTATTGGACATGATATGAAGTATGCTTACAAGAGCCAACCTTCCTAAGTCCTTGTGGACTGAACCTCTTGCTCCCAGGGCGTAGCACAGATGGTGGGCGCATGACATCTCTAGCGTAATGGTTAGGGGTCGATTTTCAGGAACTGACGACTTGGGGTTTACCCTACTATGCGTCTGACGCTTGTGTACCTACATGTACCTCCCTCCATATACGTGGGGCAACACTAAGGGGGTCGTTAATGTAGCGGATCTACATTTGTGGACTGAACCTCTTAAGACAGCTGCATACATATTGAACTGAGTTCCAGCCAAGGTTGTCCTTGTTGGTGCAGGTTGTACTAATAATCTGATTTTGATATATGACAAATAGCTTAAAGTTAGATGTGATGTTTGTCTAACTTTTCTACCAAGTGTGTAGGAGTTGACTAGTCTGAAGAACCTGACACCGGGCTGAAATCTAGCTAGTTTGTGGGATCCGATAGTTAGTGCAAAGTCCAAATAGGTCCGCAGGACCCGATATCTGGTAGGAAATCCGGTTGGGTCCGCAGGACCTGACAACCGGCCAAAGTCTAGTTGAGTATACGAACCTGACAATTGACAGGAAGACCTAGTGGGTCAAAGGCAAGTCAAGCAACTACAGTTGGTAAGTGAAGGTAAGAAACTGGAGGAGAGATCCAGTTGTTGGGATGTATACTATAAGTCTAGCTTTTATATGAACATCTGTTTTGAAATGAGAATCACTTTGGTCAACTATCTGCATATTATATTTCAATATATATCAATGCAGTTGTCTATTTAATTTATATTATAGATAACATGGTGTGTAGTGTCAACAGAAGATCATGTTATCGGTTCTTTATAAATTATAAATAGTAGCTCACAACCAAGATGGATTGGGGCAAACCATTGGAATAGTTGTAGTGTAATTTGGTATTAGTCTATCTTGACTATAAAATTACATTAGTACACTATGTGTGTATTGAGCAGGACCATTTGAGGTTGTTCGATTTATACTGACTACATAAAAGAACAGAACCTCTGTTATTATGGATGTGCGTCCTCTTAATCCCTATATAATAACAAGCACATATACTTAGTATTTATTTCTTTGACTTATCAATGGGTGAGATTTATCCGTTAAATCAATAGGCCCGATAAGTTGGGAGATAGTATTATTTATATAGTGTATTATTGATTATAGAAGGAATCTGTGTCCTAATTATTTAGGATGATGATGTCCCCTTGAGGAGCTCATAAGGATTATCATGTAAACCCTGCAGGTAGACTTAGTCCGGTATGATAATAAAGTTGAGTGGTACTACTCTTGGACTCAGATGTTGATTAACTGAGTTGTCAGTAACTCATTTAATTAACAGACATACGATATCTTAAATACGGAGAAATTAACACACTCATAATAAGAAGGAGCTCATATTGTAATATGGGATTGGTGCGGTAGTTTAATAACAACCCTTTAGTGGTATGAGCTATTATTGATGGACTTGAGTTGGGTGTTCGGGGCGAACACGGGAAACCCAAGCCCATCGGGAGGCTTAAACCAATTCCTCCTCTAGGTCCCTGTTGTAGCCTCAATATATAAAGCCTCGCATCCACCTTTCCATAACTGGGTTTGGTTTAACTTGGTTTGGTTTAACTTAACTTGGTTTAGTTTAACTTAACTTGGTTTAGTTTAACTTAACTTGGTTTGGTTTAACTTAACTTGATTTGGTTTAACTTAACTTGGTTTAGTTTAACTTAACTTGGTTTGTTTTAACATAGTTTGTTTAGATTTTTTCTAAACAAAATTTTGTTAATTTTTCTTTCCTTGTAATCGATGGCAAGGCTATAAAAAGGAGTAGGATGTGGCCCCTAAAATCTAACTTTCTATTATTCCATAACTCCCTTCTCTCCTTGTGGCTGCCGCCCCCTCTCCTCCTCCTAGGGCCGGCGGCACAACCCCCTCTCCTCCTCCTTGTGGCCGGCGCCCTTTCCCTCTCCTAGCTTAGGGTCGGCGCCCCTTTCACCCTCCTCCTCCTTGCTTAGGGCCGGCGCCCTTATCCCCTCCTCCTCCTTGGTGGCCGACGCCACTTCTTCATCTTGGTGGCCGACGGCTTGAAGAACGGAAGAAGAGGAAGAAAAGCAAGAAGAGGAAGGAGAGGAAGAAGAGAAAGAAGAGGAAGAAGAAGAGAAGGAAGAAGATTAGAAGGTGTCCCATTCTAGAGACTCCTTTTATGGCCGATGGTTTGGAAGAGAAGAAAAGAAGGGTGGTGTCGTCTTGGTATATCGTCGCCCATACAACGTCCAAGAAGAGGAGAGGAATACAACAGAAGATCAAGAGATCTTTAGCTATGAAGAAAGGTACAACTAGTTCTTTAATTCCGCTGTGTATCTAGTTTTGTTCTCTTCATATCGATTTTGAATACCAACACAAGAGACCAACGATCTTGTACTTTGATCATTCAAGAACTTGCTTGATTGATCAAACACGTTTGATCGAACATGCGGGTTGCTAGGAAAAGTTCTATTCTTGTACAATTTTTGTACAAAGATATTTAAGCAGAACGGAATTCTAGTGCCTTCACCAGTGAGGACGCGTTCTCCGTTGAGTGAACTGTCCAGCTTAGATCCATTTGAGAAACCTAAGCTAAGACCTTGACTAGATCTTGATCTCGGGGAGATAGGATATAATTACTACTTATATTTTATTATGTCGTGTTAACTCTGTTTTGTAGGGTAAATGTTTTTTCTATTGCCTGAACTAACCTTTTCTTGCAACGAGGAAACTGTTGAAGAAAAGGAGTCTGAGCGCCCGAGCTAGTCCGAGCGCCCAGAATAGTCGTGCCCAGGCGGGTGCCGTGGGCACTCGGGCAGTCCGGGTGCCTAGAGTCAATCCAGGCGCCCGGATCTAAAGATTTATCCAAAAACTGATGTGGAGCGCGTCGATTGGCCGAGCCATGTGGTCCAGGCACCCGAAGGGGTTCCAGGAGTCCGGAATGGACCTATAAAAGACCTTCGACCAGGAGCTGAAGAACAACAACTACGACAATTTTCTCTCTTGTGTGCGTCTCCAAAAAAGCTTCGACAACACTGATAACCATGATTTTACTATATTATTTTGATTCATACATGCATGATTTGATGTTATGTTCATAGATGAAACCTATATTAGCATCACATTTCGTGCATTGTATGTATTCTTGGACTTAATTACAAATTATCTTATTTTTATATTATTTGATGTTAATATTTGATTCTTATTTTGTAGGCATCAAAGGATCTTGGATTTGGATGTATTCGAACCGAATTTGTGCTCGAATCGGAGTTCAAACGAGAAGACCAAGCTTTAGAGCATTATGGATCGTTCATCAAAGATTGGACAGATCTGAACCATCCATTGAAGATCTGGTCCATCCGACCTAAGGGAGAGTAGATTCAGACCATTGATCAAGATCTATACCTTCGAATAGGATATTAAGTGATTTTTCACCGTTGATCAAGATCCAAATCAATCACAGCCGTCCATTCAGATCTCATATCTGATTTAAAACGAGAAGCTATAGTAGCTTCATTGGTCAATCTCCACAGTGCTATTCAAGGCACGAGCTCGGCGATTTCAACCCCGATTCTAGCTCCGATCATCTTCTCAAGCGACGTCTTCAGTGGAGAGCTTCAAGGCAGATACTAAACCAAGATTCCGATCATCTAGAGCCGTCGGCGAGCGTTCTCTCCGACGGAAAACTATTTTCTGTGATTCTCTGTTCCGGCTCAGATTTGGCGACATTCCTCCGATCTGTGACACCAGATCTTCAATGGATGGTTCAGATCTGTCCAATCATTGATGAACGGTCCATAATGTTCTAAAGCTTGATCTTCTCGTTTGAACTCCGATTCGAGCACAAATTTGGTTCAAATAAATCCAAATCCAAAATCCTTTGATACCTACAAAATAAGAATCAAATATTAGCATCAAATAACAATAAGATAATTTATAATAAAGTCCAAGAATACATACAATACATGAAATGTGATGCAAATATAGGTTTCATTTATGAACATAACATCAAATCATGCATGTATGAATCAAAATAATACAGTAAAATCATGGTTATCAGACACCAAAAGGCTGCTCCAAAGCTCAAAGAATGAAGAGTCCTTCAGATTTCCTTTCTATGTTGGTAATATTATTCTTTTCAGTTCTTGTAGCCAATTCCTATAATACATTTACTAACTGATAGCAGATTACCCAACGAAAGCACTCGATGAGTGCGAACCTTGGAGTAGGAGTCGTCAAAGGCTCCAAACCAAGTAAAACTTAGTTTGTTAGCATTATTTTCTTTTCTTCTGCTGCGTACTTCGATTCGCTCTCGATTTTCGACAATTGCTATTCACCCCCCTCCTCTAGCATCTTTCTGATCCTACAATCCCAAAGACACATTTTGAGTTATTCAAAGGTTGGAAATCGAGTTTGCGACATGTACATATTTAGGGATGTTTGTCTGAAGTAAGAGTTTATAATCCACAAGAAAAGAAGCTAGACCCAAGGACCATAAGTGGATATTTTGTCGGATATGCAGAAAGGTCTAAGGGATACAGATTTTATTGTCCATCTTATAACACTAGATTTGTGGACCCAAGAAATGCAAAATTTCTTGAGAATGACTTGATTAGTGGGACAAATCAATCTCAGGACATTTGTCTTGAGAAAGATCATTTAGATGCTCAGTATACCACTTCAAGTAACGGACTAACTATTGTTGTTAACAACATGCCTCGAGCACAAACGCGTGTTGAAAAACCAAGTCAGGAGGAACCACAAGTTGTTGATCTTAAATTTTTAAATGTTGAAGTTCAATAGATACCTGAAATTGTTGAACAACCAGCTGAACAACATGATTCGACTTCTCAAGAGAATGTTGATACAACATTAAGGAGATCTACTAGAATAAAAATATCAGCTATTTCTAGTGACCATGTTGTGTATCTACAAGAGTCTTACTACAATGTTGGAGCTGAGAATGATCCTGAAACATTTTCACATGCCATGAATTCTAAATAATCAAATTTATGGTACAAAGCCATGAAAGAGGAGATGGATTCTATGGCATCAATATAGTCTGGGATCTAGTCAGGTTGCTAGATGACATAAATATCATTGGATGTAAATGAGTCTTTAAAACCAAGAAAGACTCACAAGGCAACATTGAGAGACATAAAGCAAGACTCATTGCCAAAGGATTCAATCAAAAAGAAGGAATTGATCATACAGAGACATTTTTGTTGGTGCAACATCCCTCAGGTCAAGGTTGACCTGTTTGACCAAGCTGAGTCTTTGTTTGGGTTTAGATGTTTGACAATAAGATGTTAATTGAAGAAGAGTCAAGTAGGTCAAGGTTGACCGGATACTTGACTGGGAAGTCCTAACTGGGATGTTAGGCAAAAGGAAGTCCTAGTGAGTGAAGCCAGGCAGAAGGAAAATCCTGGTGAGTGAAGCCAGGTGAAAGTCCTAGTGAGTGAAGCTAGGCAGTATGAAAGTCCTGGTGAGTGAAGCCAGGCAGATGGAAAACCCTAGTGAGTGAAGCTAGGTGGAAGCCCTGGTGAGTGAAGCCAGGCAAGGGAAAATCCAGATGGATCAAGGATTGATCGGGCATCTGGTGTTGAGAAGTCCAAGTAGGTCAAAGGATTGACTGGATACTTGGCACGAGGAAATCCAGATGGGTCAAAGGGATTGACCAGACATCTGGTGGAAGTCCAAGTAGGTCAAGGAAGTGACCGGATACTTGGCACGACGAGAAAAGTCCAAGTGGGTCAAAGGGATTGACCGGACACTTGGTGGGAAGTCCTGGCAGGTCAAGGGAGTGACCAGATGCTAGGCATGATGTACCAACAGGTCAAGGTTGACCGGATGTTGGTTTGGGAGTCTTGGAACTTGGTTTTGGGCAAAAACCAAGTGCTGGATCGATCAGGGGATCGATCCAGGCAGAAAGCCTCTGGATCGATCCGTGGATCGATCCAGATGTCCCAATCGATCAGTGGATCGATTGGGACGCGGCTGCTTCGCGCGATAAGCGCTGGATCGATCCGTGGATCGATCCAGGCGTTTTTTCAAGAGCACAGAGGCGCTCTGGATCGATCCATGGATCGATCCAAAGCCTTCCCGATCGATTGGGAACATTCGAATCGATCGGGATCCGACCGTTGGCGTCGTTTATAGCTGCAGGCGTGTGATGGCTGCGGTAGAACTTCACCGATTCATTTCAGATCTTCGCCAGCTTCTCCACAGCTTTCTCCAAGCTCGTGATCGCCAGTTCTTGAAGGTTCTTGGAAGCTTTCCAAGTCAAGAGGCGGATCAAAGCAAGAAGAAGAAACTAGGGTTAGGGTTTTGTACTCATTGTAAGCTTGTAAGCTTGTATTTCTTGTATCCCTTCCCTCTCTTCTTGTATTGAGTCTTGTAGGGCTTCTCCGCCTTTGGTAGTTACCATAAAGGAGAGTTTTATTAGTGGAGGGTGTGTGCGTAGGTGTGGATCCTTGGACTAGTCACCTCTTGTGAGGTGGATACCAAGTAAACCAACCGTGTTAGCGTTGTGTGATTTGTTTCTTTGTATTTTCCGCTGCACATCTTAGAAGAAACAAACAACGCCGAGCAACGAGCGAGCGAAGAGCTATTCACCCCCCCCCCCCCTCTAGCTACTTTTGGTCCTAACAATTTTCACCTGTATCTAAGAAAAAAAATTTGTACAATTTTGGCATTGGTTGCCCATTTTGATTTGAATTTGCACCGAATGGATGTGAAAATGGCATTTCTCAATAGTAATTTAGAAGAAGAGTTTTACATGAGACAACTAGAAGAATTCTATTCTAGTAATGGTAAGCACTTGGTTTGCAAGCTTAATAGATCTATATATGGATTAAAACAAGTATCCCATCATTGGTATTTGAAATTTCATAAAATTATCACTTCATTCAGTTTTGAAGAGAACATAATTGATCAATGTATATACCAAAAGGTTAGTGTGAGCATATTTGTTTTTTTATGTCATATGTGGATGATATTTTGATTGCGGCAAATGATAAAGGTTTGTTAGATGAGGTGAAACTATTCCTCTTAAAAAATGATTAATCAGGCTGGGTAACGTCGAATCTGGGATGACCAACCCGACCCTACTAAAGTTTCCCATTGGACGTTAACCAGGGTAACGTCGAAACAATTCCTCTTAAAAAACTTTGATATGAAGGATATGGGTGAGACATCTTTTGGGTTTGTCTGAAGAGACCTATATCAACAAAGTATTAGAGAGATTTTAATTGAAAAATTGTTCACCAAGTGTAGCACCCATTGTGAAGGGAGAAAAATTCAATTTGAATCAATATCCCAAAAATAAGCTCGAACTGGAACAAATGAAAATAATTCTGTATGCTTTAATTGTTGGAAGCCTAATATATGTTCAGGTCTGCACTAGACTTGACATTGCATTTGTTGTTGGGGTGTTAGGGAGATATCAAAGTAACCTAGGTGTTGACCACTTGACTACAAAGAAGGTAATGAGCTACCTTTAAGGGACAAAGGATTACATGTTTATGCATAGACAAACCAAAACTTTGGAAGTGATTGGTTACTCTGATGCAGACTTCACAGGCTGTGTTGATTCACATAAATCAATATCTGGTTATATTTTTATGCTTGTTAATGAAGTTGTATCATGGAGGAGTGTAAAACAAACTCTAGCTGCTACCTCCACTATGGAGGTTGAGTTCATATCTTGTTTTAAAGTTACCTCACATGGTGTATGGTTGAATAGTTTCATATCTAGGCTTAGAATTGTTGGTTCTATTTCTAGCCCATTGAGATTGTACTGTGACAATTCAACTGTTGTATTTATGACTAAGAACAACAAGAGTGGAAGTTGAAGTAAGCACATCAACATTAAATACTTAGCCATAAGAAAATGTGTTCAAGAGAAGAAAGTGATCATTGAGCACATTAGCATTGAATTGATGATAGTTGATCCTTTGACTAAAGACATGCCACCAAAGAATTTGAAGGTTCATATGTAGTACAGATGGGACTTGGTTCTATAATATAAGTTTTTATTGTATGTACATTTTAATATTTTCAATAAAACTCTTACTCAGTTTGATATTTTCCCATGTAGTTTTTTGCACATATGTGTATATTAATTTTGAGGAATATCATTAATGTTTGAACCTTGAATAAACATAGGATTTATTCATTAATTCATAAGAAGTGTATGAGAAACAATATGCATTGTAATATATAGAAGATAATACTCTTGTTTTTGGAGGACCCATCATCATGATTCTTGTATTTTGTTTCTTATTGTGGTAAGTGATTGATATATTGACCAAGTGGGAGAATGTTGGTTATTTCTCATTAAGTTAATGATGGACCATTGGCACATGAGAGGGGGTGAATCACTTGATTTTAAAATTCGTTCTTTTTTGGACTTTAAAACAAGTGTGAGTGCACAACGGAATAAAAAAAACAAAAACGAAAAACAAACACAAGAATACAATCGATTATTTGGTTAGGAGCATTCGACAACTCATACTCTAAGACACAGGTCCCTTGGACCTATCGATGAGCAATCCACTAAATTCTCTATAGATAAACTCCCGATAGAGTAATTGAATACAAAGAGAATATAAGGTATATGTAACAACCTACACTTCCTTTAAGTAATAAAGTAAATCACTGAAATTAATGTTACCCAACACGATGATGTAGAAGTTGAAGCGCTAGTATGTTCGTGTCTATCTGCCGGCAGTGATCGGATGTAGAAGAGTAGTTGTGCGGCAGCAGCACAACAATATGCAAGTAGTCGGAGCAGACGAATGATGAAAGAATTGTGTAGAAGTTCTGTACTGATGCTGTTGATTGAGGCTCCTTTTATAGGTATTTCCAGGCTCCTGGACCGCCCTTGGGTGCCTGGATTGAGACCTATTCGATCTTGCTTCGTCACTGAATTATCCACCTCCGGGCACCTAGACCAGGTCCGGGCACTTGGACCTGGTTCGGACACCTGGACCGTTGATGTAGTCGCACCTCGGCGAAGTTCTATCCTGTAGCCTCTATCCACTCTTGGGCGCTTGGACCAGTCCTAGGTGCCTAAACGATGTGTGCAGACCAATCAGAGTGTGCCACTCTATCTGCACGGGCATCTAGGTTCAGGCGAATCTAGGAGCCTAGACCCGGTCCAGACACTTGGATCCTATTCAGGTGCATAGAATCCATTTTTCTAGCTTTTGCTCTCCTGCACCACAGAGTTAGCACAACAAACAATAATATATAAAATCATTAATTAGATTATATCTTACCAAGACCGGATTTAGTCATGATCTCAACTTAGACTTCCAACACAGATCTAAGTTGGACCAACACTTATAGTCCCACTAGGGCTCATCCTCACCGGATTTCTCTTCCTCAGTGACTTACATTCACTTACCAATTGCAATCATTTGACTTGTCTCTTAACCCACTAGGTTTTCCTACCACTTGTTAGGTCCGCAGACCCAATTGAATTTTGGCCAGTTGTTAGATCCCGTAGACCCAGCTGGACTTCTTGTCATATATCAAGTCATATTTTGCTCTATCTGGACTTAGTGTTAGTTATCAGGTCCTCAGATCTAACTGAGCTTCAACCTGGTGTCAGGTCCTTAGACCTGTCAATTCCTACCCATTCAGTAAAAATATCATATCACACATAATCTAACTTTAATTATTTATTGTTCATCAAAATTAAAATTCAATTATTAATATCAACTACATTAACAGTTAAATGGTCCATGATCTCTACTTTGTGATCCATGTTGTGGACCATGATTTCCACAAATCATAGGCATGGTAATTTCTTTTCAACCAAGTCAGTGATGGTATGAGTTTATATATATTCATATTCATTTTTGGAGGTCCCTAAGCCTACTCTCTCCACTGAAATATACATCATCATATTTAGTGAGACAAGGTTTAAAGCACCAAAAATTCCGAAACTAAACACAATTTAGTGTGAGTCGGAATGGCTGGCAATTTCATTTCCGCTTTTCATATGAATATGTTATTAATGATACTAAATATGTTCAAATTGATTTAATTTATATTTACATCTAGACGAAGTCATCAAATCGAATCGTTCCTAAGACACAGGTCCCTTAGACCTATCATTAAGCAATCCACTAAATTCTCTATCGATAAACTCCCGATAGAGTAATTGAATACAAAGAGAATATAAGGTATATGTAACAACCTACACTTTCTTTAAGTAATAAAGTAAATCACTGAAATTAATGTTACCCAACACGATGATGTAGAAGTTGAAGCGCTAGTGTGTTCGTGTCTATCTACCGGCAGCGATCGGATGTAGAAGAGTAGTTGTGCGGCAGCAGCACAACAATATGCAAGAAGTCGGAGCAGACGAATGATGAAAGAATTGCATAGAAGTTCTGTACTGATGCTGTTGATTGAGGCTCCTTTTATAGGTATTTCCAGGCTCCTAGACCGCCCTTGGGTGCCTGGATCGAGACCTATTCGATCTTGCTTCGTCACTGAATTATCCACCTCCAGGCACCTAAACCAGGTCCGAGCGCCTGGACCTAGTTCGGACACCTGGACCGTTGATGTAGTCGCACCTCGGCAAAGCTCTATCCGGTAGCCTCTATCCACTCTCGGGCGCTTGGACGAATCCCAAGTGCCTAGATGATGTGTGCGGGCAATCAGAGTGTGTCACTCTATCTGCACGGGCGTCTAGGTTCGGGCGAATCTAGGAGCCTAGACTCGGTCCAGGCACTTGGACCCTATTCAGGTGCATAGAATCCCTTTTTCCAGCTTTTGCTCTCCTGCACCATAGAGTTAGTATAACAAGCAATAATATATAAAATCATTAATTAGATTATATTTTACCAAGATCAGGATCTAGTCATGGTCTCAATTTAGACTTCTAACACGGATCTAAGTTGGACCAACACTTATAGTCCCACCAGGACTCGTCCTCACCGGATTTCTCTTCCTCAATGACTTACATTCACTTACCAATTGCAATCATTTGACTTGTCTCTTAACCCACTAGGTTTTCCTGCCAGTTGTTAGGTCCGTAGACCCAATTGAACTTTGGCCAGTTGTTAGGTCCCGCAGACCCAGCTGGACTTCTAGTCATATATCAAGTCATATTTTGCTCTATTATCAGGTCCTTAGATTTAACTGGGCTTCAACCTGATATCAGGTCCTCTAGATCTGTCAATTCCTACACATTCAGTAAAAATATCATATCACACATAATCTAACTTTAACTATTTATGGTTCCTCAAAATTAAAGTTCAATTATTAATATCAACTACATTAATAGTTAAGTGGTCCATGATCTCCGCTTTGTGATCCATGTTGGGGACCATGATTTCCACAAATCATAGGACATGGTAATTTCTTTTCAACCAACTCAGTGTGATGGTATGAGTTTATATATATTCATATTCATTTTTGGAGGTCCCTAAGCCTACTCTCTCCACTGAAATATACATCATTATATTTAGTGAGACAAGGTTTAAAGCACCAAAAATTCCGAAACCAAACACAATTTAGTGTGAGTCGCAATGGCTGGCAATTTCATTTCCGCTTTTCATATGAATATGTTATTAATGATACTAGATATGCTCAAATCGATTTAATTTATATTTACATCTAGACGAAGTCATCAGATCAAATCGTTCCTATCATCCAACTTTTTCTAGTGTATAAGAGGCGCTACAATGTTTGAAGATCATCTGATCGGCATTTGTCCACAACCCCTCACTTCCACCCCTTGTATTCTTTTATAATTAATGTCTATTGCATTTGAAGGTCCAGGCTTGGCACGCATTGTAAACTGCACAAACAAAAGATCGGTTAATTTTTGAATCTATTTACAATTGTAGAACGCAATAGTTTTTCTTAAAGGAATCAAGCATTATGAGCAATGATATGCACAAGGAAAATTTTCAAGGAAATGTTCAAGGATACACATAAATTCATAATCCATCATTTTATTTTTTGTGGACCCTATCATTTTGTGTCTTTGAGTATTTTTTTGAGATTCTTTCCTTGAGCATATCATTTTTCTAAAAAATAATGATACAAAATGTACAATTGCTTTTGAACCGTATGTAATGCTAAAATAATCTTTTAGCAAAGAACCACCAATGCACGTCCGCATTTGTTACTTATTTCCATACAACATTTGAATTTTGTTTCTCTTCAGTATTATGTTAGAGAGATTGCACATACCTTTGCATAGAACGTAGACTTGGCAAACCTGCAGATGAGGACAAATCAAGTAAGCACTCAGTTTATGATTATGTTTACAAATTTTTCAAGAACATCGAATTTATAATAAGACCTTCTGTGTACCTACCATCTCCATCTTGATCAGTTGGTCACTAGATCTCCAGAACAATAACTGGAGGAAATTCAAAAAAAAAAAAAATCATTCACCACAGCTAAAAACTCAAAATGGAAGCCATGATTGAACTCACATTCTGAATCTGTTTTCACCCACTTGGTTTTCTTCCTACCCTCGTCTTGCTCTTCATGTGCTTGCTCTTTTGGTTTATTCTCCAAGTAATTTTTTGATGAAATTGGTGCAGAATTTTGCTGGTGTGCCGTCTTTGTGAGAATTGATCTTAAAATCTATCAATTTGTTTAGAAAGTTTTGGTCAGTTTCATCGACCAGAGCAATCCAAAAAAGATGTTCAATGCATGGAAATATACCTTGTCCATCCTTGACTCAGGTATGAGATCTCTTAAGCTTGGAGCTGGTGTGAAGTCATTGCCACGCACAAAAATCTTCTTGAGAAGGAATGAAATGGGTTTTTTCTTCTTCACGTTGTGGTCGTCCAACAACATATTTTTCAATTTGGGTAGTACGATCGTAGTGTTAGGTGAGAGGTCCCCATTGCTTTCATCCTCCAATGATTCAAATTTGGCACTAGCAGTTCTGTCAACTTCCAAGCTTGATGGCCAATTTCGGAACCTGTTCAATGGCGGGTTTACTCTACCTTCTTCAACTATCCCTGCTCCCGTACTAGACCTGGACTTTGACTTGCGTATGAGTAACTTTTTTAGTTCTTGTTGTAGTTTATTAACCTCTTCAACTGTGAAATCAGTTAAATCATCAGAGCAATGGAGGTTTTGAGGATGGTCATCCTTCTGAGTTTCTTCCTTCAATTTATTATTTCCAAATGTGCCGATTGCCAACAATGCTTGTGGCCAGTCGTTGGGTTCTTGTTTCAGCTTGTCAGATATGGAATTATCTGAAGATAAATAAGTAGAGACAAGTTTTCATCAACAAGACTAAATGATGGAGCAGTGATGCTCGATTACATTTCCCAAAGTGATTTCCTCAGGAAAACATTTAAAGAAAGAGACATCAGTTGGACAGTTTTCAAGAGTTTAAGTTTTGAAAATAACTTAATCAAATCTTTAACACTGTATCAATTTCGTACGAGCCATAAATCTGTCTTCTTGTTTATGCTAAAGTTGTCATTCTACAACAGTGCATTGTTGGATCTATCAGTTGACTCATAAAACGTAGCTACTGGTTGTCTTGTACTATCTTGAAATTTTACTCCACGGATAATGCATGCATAACTCTCTTAAACACGAGGGACTGTTACATCATAAATATTAAATTTAGCCATTTCCTAACATCTTGAATTTTTATCATAAGCAATAATCAATTTTGATCCTTAGCAATCTTCATAAAGACATTCCAATATATTTGAAATTGGTGCATTTACCCACAACTGGTGCAGTTGGATAGGGAAAACACATCTTTGAAGATAGAAAGCTCTTTAAGTTCAAACAAACATCGAGCATCTGCATAGCATAGGGGCACATGCATTTCTATGTTTTAAAGAAAATAAAAATAAAAAGAAAAGAATGAATAACAGAAAAGTAATGGACACAAATTAAGTAGCACATTTTATCCTCAGTACTAGGCATCACTTACAATCCAGTAAACTCATTCCTGCATCAAATCTCTTCCTCTCCTGCCTCCCATTGAACTTAATTTGTACCCATCTGAAGATCTATATGCAAGAAACAATATTTAAACCAAGATTCCTGCTATAAAACCTAAGCTAATAAACAAGCTTTCTTGTCCTTACTCCCATGACTTTGGTCCAATCAAACAGAAAGAAACTCGTGAAGATTCTTGGCCAGTGAAGTTGGACACAAAAGTAAATCACGGATGGCTTTGGGTGGTTGTATAAATAGACTGGATGGAATATTCTACATAATTAGATGGCTAATCCCTACTGGTGTTATGAGAATAATTTATGGTCCAAATCCCTAGACAGAGACTTAGGGCATCTCCAATAGTGAGGACATCTCCAATAGTTAAATTTGTAGCCCTCAATATGTCATATCAAAAATGAAAAGTCTACTATTCTTTCTACAATGAAAAAACCTCCCTACAACTTTTTTATGGACCCTATGTTACAAATCATATAACTCTCTACATTATAAATCACAAATCAAAATACAACACTACTTTATCATTAATTACAAGCTCCATCTTTAAGAAAAAAAACAGGTTTGAGTTTTCAATACCGTTCTTGAACTACAAACCTGAAACCTCATCTCTATAATGGTTCAAGCTTTTTTATTGAGGTTTTTTAATTTTATAAACCTCTCACAAAGCTTGCATTGAAGATACCCTTAGAGCTCTAGATGAGCTTTTTTTTATGATCTCAATATGTCATATCAACAATATGAAAACTTAAAACTTATTGAAATATCTTCAACGGTTAGAGCATCCACATCAACTTCCCTAAACACATAATTTACCTTATATTTTACGTAAAAAAAAGTTTTGCATCAGCTACCCTATCCATTCCCTAGATTTAGATTTCATAAATAATATGTCTCTATATTTAGGGAATGAAATTCATTCTCTAAATATTAAAATATCATTTAATTTGGGAGAGAGAAAAAAAAATAAAGGAAATAGATTGGATAATAAAAAGTAGATATTATATAGGAAGAAAGAAAAAATTTAAAAAATAGAAGAGGGAGAAGAAAACAATAAAATAATAAAAATAATAGAAATTTTAAGATAGCTGATGTAATATGTAATAAAAAATGATTGTCTAAATTTAATAAAGTGGACAATTTACTCTAAGTTTTAGAGATATTATATAGAAACTGATGTGGATGCTCTTAGAGCTCTAAATGAGCTTTTTTTTAATCCAATTCATGCATGAATTGCATACCTTCTTGCATATCATATCAATTTTGAGAAAAAGAGCAAATTTAGAATTTTCACTACTACTCATAAACTACAAATTAAGCTCAAACCTTACCTCTATAATAGTTCAAGGATTTTTATTTAACTTTTTTGATTTTACAAATCTCTCATAAATCATAAATCATGTATTGGAGATGCCCTTACATGCCTTGGAGCCTTGTTTTCACCCGATTTTGGTTAAAGCACCTATCTCTCATTACTGTGGGTCAGTAAGAAACTCACGATTCTTGGCCAGTGAAGTTAACCAAAAAGCCTTCCTTGTTCACCAAGAATATGAATGTCAAGCAGTTTCTTAGAACTATCGCTCATAAGAAGTGTGAGTCCATAAATAGACTGGAAGAAAAATTCTATAGAATCAGATGGCCCAATCTCTACTGCTCTTACGATAATAATTTAAGCAGTTTTTGGTTAAATTATATTGATAGAGACTTACATCGAGATGAGAAGTCGCAAGTGAAAGTTGGATACTTTGAGCAAAGAAAGATATCTCGCCTAATGTTCTTTAGAAGAAGTCGATATCAACTCAGAGTCGTAATCTGGGATAATTAACTATATATAAAAGAGGTTAGCATCCCCTGGGAAGCTTTTTTTTTTTTTTTTTTTTTTAGCATGGTGTGGCAACTATATACAACACCAATCTGATATACGGATTGATCTCTTTCACATTTTTAAAGGAAAAATGACGAAATAGCTAGATACCAATTAAAAAAAAAGATAAATGATGAAATAGATAGTGAAAATTTCAAATAAAGATGAAAGAGATTACGAGAAGATTGACAGAAGCAGCGTGCCTCTTTATCTGGGCCGAAGAGGCAGGAACAGGTCCCCCATGTGATCCAGAGGGAGACTTGCTGCCGCTAGGGCTTCACGTCATTCTTCTCGATAGGAGGAGGCGGAGTAAAAGACGCCATGTGAGACTCGTCAAAACCCGCATCTTGTTCCTATCGATGGGGCTTTTAGGGTTCCAACGCGCTAGAGAGCGAGGAAGATAATTTCCTAAAATGGAAAGATCACATTTGGATTTTGAGAGCGAAGAAGATTATTTCATAAATTGGAAAGATCACAATGTGCTTTGCACGTTTACTAATACCATGCGATTTGACTCGATAAAAACAAAGTCTACGCTTTGTAGCGGTCACTGGTACCGAAA
This sequence comes from Zingiber officinale, assembly GCF_018446385.1. Lineage (NCBI taxonomy): Eukaryota > Viridiplantae > Streptophyta > Magnoliopsida > Zingiberales > Zingiberaceae > Zingiber > Zingiber officinale. The sequence continues at coordinate 113,797,677 of NC_055988.1, forward strand.
TAGTCATTCTTATTGCCCATCGATTCCAAATAAGGACACGGAAAGACAGGAGGAGTCCAACTATCCTTTCTCATTAAACTACTTTCCCCTCGGCAAAGCATTCACCTCAGATGAATATTAGACCATCTCCGACCCACATCATTAAATTTGATATAATTTTTACATTAAAATGATATAATTTTAACAATAAATACTATTTCAATTTCAATCCATCAACATCATATTACACTAAAAAGAAATATTATTTAAAATATTCTATTATTCTTATTAATTTTTTTATATGATAATTATTATATTTAAAATTAATATTGCTTAATATTTGATATTTTAAAATTTTAAAATTCAATATACAACTAATATATATATATATATATATATATATATATATATATATATATATATATATATAAATTTGTTATCATGCGCGACGCCACATTGCGCGATTGTGCGCGCCGCACAGGATAACAATTGTTTTTATTTTTTTTTAAATTTTTTTTTAATTTATGAATTAAAAAAATAATTGAAAAAAAAATATAAAATAAAATATTTTTTTAAGAGTTTATTTTTAGGGTTCAGGCTTTGGTTGTAGTATTAAAGTTATTTTTTTTTTAGATTTTACCTCTGGCGTTTAGGCTTCCCAATTAGGTTATAGTGTTTGGTTTTAAAAAAAAATTAAAATAAAATTAATTTAAGCATTTATTGAATATTGTAATATGTTAAGGGGATATATTAAGGTATTAAAAATTTATATAAGGAAATGTTTAATTTTTTAATTGATTTTTTAAATTTAAAACATTAAAAAAAAAAAAAAAAAAAAAAAAAAGCTGATCACAGACCGATCAGTACATATCCTGATCGGTCTGTGGACCAATCAGGACATATCCTGATCGGTTTAGGACATGCGTCGCGCACAGTCGCGCATTTTAAGTCCCGCAGGATATCATTTCTATATATATATATATATAATTTTTATTTTTAATTTTATTATATAATTATTCAGGCATAAATATATTTTAAAAATATTATAAAATCACACGCAATTAGGATAAAATATTTTACTATTTTATATTTAAAACAAACAAGGATACTTAATTGAAAATATAATATTATAAATTTATAAATGTAATTATAATTAAAATATATTAAATAAAATTAAAATAATAATTTTAATAAATTAAATATTTACAAATATACCTAATAAAATTTAAATATGCTATTAAATACACTTAATTTAAATTTATAATAAATAATAATTACATTTAATTATACTATAAATAAAGATAAAGAAAATAATAATTATTAATTAATTACATTTGATTTTATAATAATATAATAAAATTAAAAACAAATTCTCTCCTTCACCAAATATGGTGATGTGAATAGTACAACATCATATTTAGTATTGCACTATTCACATCATCATATTTGGGGTGGGATTTGATGTATGGATTGGAGCAATTTGATATTAAATTTATATCAAATTTAGTATTTTGGTGATGGATTGGAGATGTCATTAAGCCCAATTCTTTTTCACTTGGTCAAACTGCATATCCAAAAAAAAATAAAAAAATAAAAAACAAAAAACAATTAAATAGAATAACCGAATCAATTAAATTTAAAATTTTGGTTCTATTTTAAAAAAAAAATAGTTTTTTTTTAAAATAGATGGTTAAAGGTTCAATTTTAAAAATCTTTATTCAATCAAATCGAATGCATAGAATAAATTAAATTTCTAGATCATTTGAATTTTTAGATTTTAATTTTTAGATCAACACTTAATTTTTATTAAATTGAACTGAATTTTTAGATTCTAATTAGAAAATTTTATTTTGACAGAATTAAATGATATTTATCGGTTGGGTTTGTTCATTTTTTATTAAAAATTTAATCGGTTTAGTTAGTTTGATGAAAAATTAATTTAGTTTAGTTTGATTAATTCGATTCAATTAGATTGTAACTGAATACTCACCCTTAGCCACAACCCAACACTAAGATTGAATAACAACGAATTTTATTTGACTAATCATATCCCTAATATGACATTGTTAGCTAACTCTTTTTGTTAGAATTGAAAGTGAGAGCAAAGCTACCTAGGGATGTAATCGAGCCGAGCCGAACTCTTGAATGTTTGAGCTTGGCTCGTTTATAATCGAGCCGAGCTCGAGTTTTATTTAACGAATATATTCATGGCTCATGAGCTTATTCGAGCTTTTATCGAGGATAAACGAGTTTAATAAATATAAATCATAAATTTAAATATTCATTAAAAACTTAATTATATATTTAGAGAAAATTATAATATTATTATTAAAATTTATATTTTTATTTTAATAATAAATTTAATATATTTGTTTATATTTTTCATAAGTAGAGTGTAAAATCTATAAATTCAATATCAAAACTATTTTTTTTTATATAAAAGTTGCTTAATGAGCTTAACGAACGTGTTCACGAATTAACGAGTCGAATATTGCGAAACTTGAGCTTGGTTTATTTATCTTAACGAACCTCATTAAACATGCTCAAATGAACTTTTATCGAATCGAGTTTCGAATAACTCGCGAGTGACTTTATTCATTTACACCCTTAAAGCTACCAAGTGACCTGTTATTAGCTTATTTCAACTCAAGTTGCATTTCTTTTGTCATGAATTTATTTGATGATATAGGGATATGTTTGAATACGAGGAAGGAAAAAAAAACACTTTGTATAATGTATTTTTTTTCATAAAATTCTTTTGGTATTTATTTATAATTGAATTATCAAAGGGATGCCCCTTTTGAATCAATATGGAAAAGGATGTCTAACTATTTTTACCTTCCCTAAGTTGTCATCTAAACTTAATTGCTCATACCATTGCACCTAAACTCAGTCACCTAACAAAATTAAATAAAAATACAATCGACAAATCAATCAACCAAAACCATATGAATCCTGCTCAAATAGTGTTGGTATCAAATGATCAAATCTAAATTTTAATATATGATAAATAATTTAAAATTAAATATTATGTAATCTACTTGATTGTTAAGTTTGCAGGTGATGATAGCTTAATAAAGAAACCACTTGTAGGTTAAATGGACCGGATACCAAGTAGTAAAATCTAGATAGGTAAGTGTTGGTGTTGGAAGCACAATAGTTAATCTAAAGTTTTAATGTATGACAAAGGTTAAAGTTAGATTAGTTGTGATCTTACAATTTGAGTCAAGTGTGCAAGTACAGATTATTTGACATGTTGTGATGTCCTAATTGGTAACTAAGCAGTTACTAAGTCCTACTAGAACTAGACAACTGAAGACTTGATTGGGAGTCAAGCATGAGCCAAGTCTGGGTTAGAATCAAGCAAGAAAGTTCTAGTTGGACGTTAGGTGAATCAAGTCCAAGTGGAGTTAACTGAGAGCTGAAGGCTTGGTAATCATGTCCAAGTGAAGTAAGCTGGGAGCTAAAGCTTAGTGGACAAGTCCAAGTGGAGTAAGCTGGGAGTTAAAGCTTGGCGGACAATTTCAAGTGAAGTAAGATGGGAGATGAAGCTTAGCGGATAAGACCAAGTGAAGTAAACTTGGAGCTGAAGCTTGGCAAATAAGCCTAAGTGGAATTAGTTAGGAGTTGTAGCTTGGCAACTCAATCTAAATGAGTCAGCTTAGGATTAAATATCTAGACTCAATGTAAGTGCAAGTAACTTTATATTTTCTATCCTACTCATTATGTGCAACCACTGCAGGGAAGTAATGTTCGACAGTTTTAGACTACTAGAGGGAGTCTAGAGCAACTGGCTGGTCATAACTGTCGACGAAGTATTTTGGAGGGTTCAGGCAACCGTATCAGTTCAAGGCTACTAGAGGATACAGACGACCAAAGCAACTTCTAGTCGATCAAGAGATGATGTTTTCAGCAACCCGAGCGAGTCAGGTCAATATCAGGGTTGACTCCTCTCCAGGCGACCAGAGGGAGTCTAGTCAACTGGGAAGCTTAGTTAATGTTATCTAATGGATAATAGTTGAACCATATCAGCACCTCCCCAGGCAACCGAGTCTCCAGCGATCGAAAGAGTACTATAAAAAGGCTTCAATGCAAAGCTTGAAAAGCACTCAATTACTCATTATCTAAGTCTCTTGTACCCGTGCTCTAGTGCTCTCTTGTCTTCTGTGTTACGACATGCTGCAACTTGCGCTTTATTTTAGATCGGTAATACTTAAGTAACATTTTCATTTATTTTTTGCGTTGTCATATTGATTGTATTTGTGCTTAATTTTTTTAGATTTTTTTTGTAAGGTTTTTCCATCTCCAGAGGCTTTTTGGAAATTATAAAAAAAGAATCATATTTTTATAATTGTTGCATATGTCTACATTTCTAATTTGATTGATCAGCTACTTGCATAGTTATATTACTTTGTCTTACTTGATTGAATCAGTTTCCACTATGCTACTCTAATTCAATTACTTTTTAAGTTATTATATACTCATAAAATTCATAACGCAATTCATCCCGCCTCCTCCTCCTCCTCCTCCTCCTCCTCTAGCGTCGAGTTTAATCTTACAATTTGATATAAGAACAGGTTAAGATGATAGTAGGCTAGGAAAGCCTAGTTAGATGCATGTCTAGGTTGGGTAAGGAGTACCCTACGTAGTGTATCTAGTCAAGTGGAACTAATTAAAGCTAATTCACCTCACTCTAAAACAATTAGACCATGATATTGTATTAAAGTTAATTTAGTACTAGATTCTTAAGTTAGCAATGTCTTAGGATTATTGTTCCGATCAAGGAGCCCATATGTCTCACCACTACCTACAAGCTAAATTAGGAAATTCTTGCTCAATTAGCTCAAAGCAAAACCTAAATTTAACATAGGACAAACTTTGTGCTTTGAGACTGAACAAACAATTAAATTGATTAATAATTCAATCCTAGTCCAAACTCAATCTAAATCCTAATTACAACCATATCAAACTCAAACCAAACTCATATCTTGTCATAGACCTTAATACAACTTGGATAAATTTGCTTTTGAGGCATGTCTTCACAAAAAGGATTGCACAAGCCACCCTCCTCTCTTCAATGGTGATAATTTCACCTATTGGAATGGGAGAATGGGATATTATCATATGAATAATATTGAGAACTATCTCATAATAAATATGGATTTTGAAATGCCTACAAATTAATTGGGCAACCCAGTCAACTTCTACAATTAGACAAGTGAAAATGAAAGAAAGGCTTAAGTCAATGCTAAAGCCACAACTACATTGAAATGCGGGCTAATTCAGGAATAACTGAGTAAAGTAAAATCATTCAGCAATGCTAAGCAACTCTAGGATAAGTTAATCGAATTGTACAAATTTTCAGCTGACTCACGAACCACTAAGAAAGACTTGTTATTTAGTCAGATCCAAAGCATCCAAAAGAAGAAAAATGAATTGATAAATTAGTTGCACAACTGCTTCAAAGAAATCATAAACGACATCCACACAATCATCGAACAAGTCGAAAATAACGACTTGATCAAGTATGCAATTCAGACATTACCAAGGACCACCTTATGGACATCAATGTTGATACTTTAAAGTATCCAAAGATCTATCTATTATAAAGTTAGATGAATTCTTTTGTGATTTTGAACTCTATGAATAGACTAATCATAATTAAAAAGAGAAGGGTATAGCTTTGATTGCAGGAAAATCTAAGGTAAAATTCATACCTAAAGAAGAGATCGAGTTAGAATCTGAGTCCAAATCAACAACCAATGAAGATGATCTATCTTCAGAAGTCGTACATTTAGTCAAACAGATGATCCGACAAACGTAATTCACCTAGAGATTCATGAAAAAGAAAATATCTAAGAAGGATTTGACGAACATTGGATGCTTCGAGTGCAAGAAGAGAGCTAAATACAAGTCTAAGGTTAAGACTTTACTTAAGGAGATTAAAGACCTTAAGGAAAGGACTAACCTAGACTAATCAACTTAGGTTAGTCAAGTTAAAACCTCAACTCAAGTATCAAAGCTTGAGGAAGAGAACTCTAATTTAAAAAATCAGGTTAGGAAGAGAACTCTAGTTGTTGTCCTGAATCTAATTCACTACTTAAGAATTTGAGGTGTCAATTATTAACTTATGCTTCCTTGATTTGTTCGACTAAGGGCAACTAAACCACTATGGACACCAATAACCCTAGTTGTGTTTGTCCCTTTTCTATCAAGTCCATATTAAAAAATTGTTGTATTAACTCTATAACCATTACATGCTAACTAGACAGAACTCCTCGAGATTTCTTATTTAATGCATTTGCTACCACTTTAGCCTTCCCTGGATGATAATTGATGGTGTAGTCATAGTTCTTTAGAAATTTCAACAATCTCCTCTGTTTAAGGTTTAACTCTTTCTGTGTGAACAAATATTTCAAGCTCTTATGGTCCAAAAAGATCTCAAAAGTGATCTTATATAGATTATGTCTCCATATGTTTAGAGAAAATGATGACTATTAATTCTAAGTCATGGACATAGTAATTTTTCTCGTGGTCCTTCAACTGGCATGAGGCATATGATACTACTCAGTTAAAATACATCAGGACAACACCCACTACCTATAAAGAGGCATCTCTGTAAAGGGAAGCCCCATCTTCACCAGAAGAGGTAACTAAGATCAGTGCACATATTATTTTTTGTTTAATCTCCTAAAAGCTTGATTCACAAGCCTGTGCCCATGTAAACTTTACTCTTTTCTTGGTCAGTCAGGTCAAAGGTGTTGTTATACTATAAAAAAATCTCAATAAATCTTCGATAGTAATTGAACAATTTGAGAAAACTATGAACTTCTTATAGGATCATATAGAATGTGAGAGGGGGATCACATTTTTTAAATAACTTTTTTTCAGTTTGAAAATTAATGTAGTAGAAAAATAAAATAAGAAAATGAAAAATAAAAATCAGAACACAGTTGGTTTTACTTGGTTTGGAGATTTTCATGACTCATACTCTAAGGCACATGCCTCTTTGAGACATATCGATGGGCAATCCACTAAACAATCGAGTCTTGGTTACAAAAAGAAGAAAGTGTAATAAGCTACACTTTCTTATGCAAAAATAATAGTATTTAACCAAAAAAAAGCATTACCAACACTTGCAAAGTGTTAAGAGTGTAGCTTGATGTTTGTGTTGCTCTAACCGCAACAATTGGGCATAGCAATGTTGCAGTAGAGCAAAAACACGAAGATGGCGCAGCAAAAAGAGCCTAGAAGCTTGTTAGAAAGTTGTAGTTAAAGGTTGACTGAATCCTCCTGATATAGGTCATTGGAGGCACCTCCAATGTCTACCAAGGCGGTTCCATTAAATCTGATCTAATCTTTAAGTTTCATCATTTATCCATTTGGAGGCACCTCCAATCATCTAAAGGCGCCTTCAGCGCTTCAACCAAAGGTGCCTCCAGTAACTCGAGGTGCCTCTAACGCTGAAACTTTATCCTCGCAACTTATCCACTCTGGGGTGCCTCCAGCCATCCGAGGAGCCTCTAGTCCCTTACTCAGGGAGTCTTCAATCAGCTAATGCACCTCGATCACTACTCATCTGAACTTCAATTTTGCTCTAACCTTCTACAAAAAATGTTAGTCCAAACTAAATGAAAAATGCCTAAAAGACAAAGTTAGCACGAATAAAATTATGAATTAGATCTTATCTAACACGACTAGAATCTAGTTTTGGTCTCAACTTAGATTTTTAAAATAACTCTAAGCTGGACCAACGCCTACAGTCCCACTTGGACTTGTCCTCACTAGATCTCTCCTTAGTTGCTTACCTCAACTTAACATATGTAAACTTACTTGATGTTTGATCTCTTGACCTACTAGGTTTTCTTGTTAGATGTCTCATCTAGATTTCAGCCAGTTGTCAGGTCCTGCAGACCCAATTGGACTTCTTGCCAAATACCAGGTCCTCTCTTAACCTATCTGGGCTTACTTCCATTTATCAGATCCTCTTGACCTAACTGGACTTTAGCATGGTGTTAGGTCCTCTAGACTAGTCAAGTCCTTTAGCCTGCACACTTAGTAAATATATTAGATCATATATGATCTAACTTTAACCTTTTGTCATATATCAAAATCTAAATTTGATTATTAGTACTAAATGCACCAACATTTCCTACACTATTTTTGATTATTTCCAACTAGTAATAACTTCTATCTTTTGGGGATCCATGGAAATCCTTTGTTGGAAACCGCATGTCCGAGAAATCTCACGAAGGTTAACCAAAATGTGAATTTGCTAAACTTCGTGTATATGTGCTCTCTCTGCAGCATCTCTAAAAGTATACAGAGATATTATTCATGATACTCCTCTGATCTTGAATAGAAAATGAAACAAGCTTCGCAGGAGGTCCCACTCATGGTAATTCAGCACATCATCGGGCAATGACTCAGTCATTTTATCTTGGCTGATGACCTTGTTTGTCAGATCGGTCAAGATATAACCGTTGCCTTTCAACTGGTCGAGCATCCCATCAATGGCAAGATTGAAGAGACGAAGTGTCCGGTCAGTGAGCTGGTCATTGAAGGAGTCCGAGCAGAGGTAGTCCTGCTTCATGAGCTGGAACCGGATAGACTCAACACCCTGATAAACCTCAAGGGCCGCTCGGGATGCTTCCAGGTTCGCCTTCAACTTGGCCAGCTCATCATCTTTTGTGGCAAGCTGGGTCTTCGCGGAAGAACGCTCAGCTAACCGACCTTCTCACTCAACATTCAGGGAGGCCTTTGCCTCCTTCAAATTCTGAGCCAACACTCGAAACTCTTTGTTCTTGATTTCCAAGAATTCAATGGCCCAGAGCTTTCTGGTATTGGCCGAATGGATCTTGGACTCAAGGTGCTGGCCTGTTTATTAAGCCGAGACAATTGACTAGCCTGCTCGGCACTTTCGCCCTTTTCTGCCTCTAGCAGCTCGGAGCTTCTCTATAAATCGACCTTTAATTGGGCCACTTTGGTGCTCATCTGCTCCAAGCGCACCTATGAAGCAGACGATTGGCCGCTTGGAGCACGCAGCTGCTAGACTTCGTGCTCTAAATAAGCGAGCCTGTGGTACATGGTCAGGCTCTCTATCTAGAATTGCAGCAACAGGAAAATTGTAAGCGTTGAACTGATAAAAAGTAAATGCCAAAGCAACGTACACACCCCAGTGGACATCTGGGTGTGAATGTTGGTGAGTTCCCTAGGAGAGATGATCGCCACACGGGCCCAGGCATCGTTCCATATTTGTGCGAACAGCTCTTGGATCCTTATCTAGTGCTCGGGCGTGAGGGACGTCATGTCGTCCGTGTTGCGATACTCGTCGTCGTCCGTGTTGCCGACTACTCGAGCCAGAGGGGTCTGAGGTCGCCCTTCCCGTTAACCGAGATGTGGGAGCTGGTCGGATACAGGGCACTTGGGCCACTAGCAAGGATGGAGGCAGTATGAAGGTGACCGGTAGTGCGCAAATAGTTCCTTACGGTAGCCCGGACAAGGACGGTGTTTGGTCGGATAATATGGGACCAAGGATCTTTACGACTCCCTGCGCAAGAGGAGGAATGGGGGTCTCTCCCTGCTCGGAGAATGGTCGAGAGACGACCAATTTTGGGGGCTACAAGGCAAAAGTTGCAGATTGGGAGGACCCTTCCGCTCTGCATCTCTCCGAAGCAACCGCGATCAGAATCATCAACTATCGTTCAGGAGGAAGGTCCACTGTGACCACCGCTCCACTAGCAACCATCTGGCTGGCTCCCCCTCCTCTCCCCAGAGCTTGCTTTCCCTCGTCGCCGAGTGGATCCTCATGGGAGTCGACCGGCTGCAGGCCACAGTCTTCCAGCTTGGCCATGACCGTAGCATTAATATCTACGCCCGTGAGCTTGCACTTGCCAGCCAGACATGTTTGCAACATGATTCGAGCTGCACAAAAGGAGGAAAAATCAGTTAGATTCAAAGATTGAGAGAAGACAAAACATACCTAGGTTGAATGGAAGCTTTGTGTGGATCGGACTCAAGCCGAACACATAGAGGACGCCCTCCAACAGCAACTTATGGATGTGATACTTCTGACCGACCAAACTTAAAGCTACCTGGAGATAGTCTAATCGGCTTTTGTACTTCCTAAACTCCAGAGGGTTCGCCACTTCTAGATGCCAGCTGGTCGAAAAATATGGCCGCTCGGGAAAGTGAACAAAAAAGTAGTGGTCTCTCTAATGCTTATTGGAGGATGATATTTTATCGAAGAAGACTAAGCTCACTCGAACTTGGAACAGAAAGGTCCCCGGCTCGGAAAGTTATGGATAATAAAAGTAATGGAAGAGCCGAGGAGTCAAAGGAATGCTGTGCAGGCGGAACAAAACTACTACCTCATACAATAGTCGAAAGGAGTTTGGCACTAGTTGATTAAGGGAAATACGAAAATATTTACATACTATGGAGAAGTGAGAGTGGACAGGGAACCGTAGATCGGTGGTGAACTGATCCCTAAAGAAACAAAAAATCCTGGTGGCGGTTCATGGGACCAGTTAAAAGCAGAAGGAAGAGCAATTTGATAGCCAAGGGGGAATTCATAGGCGGATTTCAAACTCTCAGCATTGTCCCCGTTGAACCTGGACTCGGTGGAAGTATACCAGAGTCTAGGGACAGGGAGGGGGTTACCAGGAACTAGCCATCTAAAACAAACTCGACGAAGAACAACGAACAGATTGGAACACGAAAAAGAGAGGGAGCTTACAGAAAAGATCACCGGAGAAGAAGTGAAGGTGAAGCGTCCCGGAGGAGCTCGAAGATGAAGGCATGCGAAATGAAGAAGATGTCAACACACGCGAGGTTTATAAACCTCGCGATCAATCGACCTGAGTCGTCTAATCCAAGGTTGCGAAAAACTACGAGAAAATCCAGCCGTCAAATTTGAAAAGGCGTCTATCACATCACCAGCGAATATCCATCTGTCAGGTCAAACGTGTAGCGGCAAAAAGTGGGACACATGGCGTTCAGCCATCAGACGTCATTAATGAGATTTAATTAAAAGGTATGGTCGTGTGCTCAACCATAATGATTAGAGATTTGCACGGTCCTCAAGAAATCTAGATAACGTCAGGGCGCTCGATCGAGGAGCGCAAGGAAAGAAGAAAATTCGCCAAGTGTTGTCGCTCATCATCTCGACCGGACATAGATAAGAGATTATCACACAGTCGAACGACCGAGGTACTGTTTGCTTTGAAAGGCTTAGGCCAAGCGGTAGTTACAAACCCAGGTTGGCGATGCAAAGCCGAACGGCCAAGATGTGAAAGCCCCGAAGACTTTACTGGTCCAGTCAGTCGAACTTGTAGCCTCCTTCGACTAGACTTGAGGGGGAGGCTTATGATGCGGCGATCTAGGAAGGCCCACCTGGCACAAGGTCAACTGTCAAGGTGAAGGTCAAAGTCAAGGTGGTTAATGCCCGGGTGTTAAAGGGTCGAACGGAAGACAATTACAGCAGGCCGATCGGGACAGTCATAGCCCGACTGGCGGAGGACATGTCCGAGCGGACCACCCGTCCAACTCGGGATAATACGTATGGCAGCCGACGTTCAATACGAAGCAGTAGGATGCTAAAGGAGACCGGATAGCTTGGTCGAACGGGGGAGGTATGTTACTACACAGTCACCGCACGGAAGAGCAACTGAGGTCGACACAGTTGAGGGCTCTTGACCGAGCCGCTACCTCGCTCGGCCAAGCAACGGGACCTGGCCATCGACTAAGCAGAGTCTCGGCCGAGCGGCTATCCCGCTTGGCCAAGCAATGAGACCACTGTGGTATCTCTCGACATCCTTTTGGGAGATAATGCTGTTGACACGAGGTATGGTCGACAGGTAAATCGTACTGCGGAAACTTCTATTGTCTTATCAGGAATATGCATGACCTGTTAAGGTATGGTGTCAGAGGTACTTTCCTGACAGGTTCTTTCATAGGACATATTGGAGAGTGTGCCCATGCCTAGAGAAGCGTGCATGTAACCCACCAAGACTCTATATAAAGGGGGTCCAACACCTGCAGAGGTATGCGTGATCTACTATTTATACATAGTTCTACAGTTGCTCCACTTCCGGTGACTGACTTGAGCATTGGCGGGCCAACACTGAGGATCCCTTTCCTGACTCGACATTGACGTTACTTGTTTTGCAGAGTGGAGCGAGGTCTACAATCAGTCAACGGAGCTGTCACATCCTTAGTTTTCCACCTTCCTACTTTCGGACAAGATCAGGTGAGATAACCATGCATAAATTTAAAGAAATTAAATATTATCTCATAAAACTGAAATATGTTTGACTAATAATGTAGAAATTAGAGCAAATTTGAACACAAAATGTGAATAATATAAATAGAAAGTGTGAGACAAGAATCAGACGCTATTTTTATAGTACATAATTCTGCAATTTAATTGAAAAAACAACCAACTTATTCTAGCCATAAGAAACTTGAAGAATGTCACATTTGCAAAACCTTTAACCATAAGTGTAGTAGAATAAACAAGAGTATAAAGTTTTTAGCATCCTTAACATTCATATGACACAAACTAGCAATTAATCAACTCAACCTAACTCTACCTCTTGTCTTGCGCCCATCATTTTCAGAGTATAGAACTAACTCTAATGCCAACTTTCCGAATATGCTAAAACCCATAGGGATATATATTTTTCTCATGACACAAAGTCAGCTCATCATTTTTTCCCCCAATTCTTCCAATCAAAAGGTCACAAAAATGCAAGTTATTTCAAGAAAATGACAAATTTGAATTCTAATCAGAAACCAATTGAGAATTGAGTTCTATATAGAAACCAAATGACATCGGAGTTACTTCTAACATTCTATGGAGTTATTGTCGGTAACTGTGCATGAGTGTGGCTCCAGCTTCAAAATAATAAGACATATAGAAAACAAGATTAATTAATGTAAAATACTTTAATACAATAATAACAATAATTTACCTCTTTATCAAAATCATTGTCAAATTAAACTTTTGATCCTTTCAAATTGTAGAATCTAATAAGACAAAATAAATAGTAAATATTATAATGAAAAATAATATAGAAAATATTAGAAATAATTTCATTTGAAAACTATTTAATACCTTGAATTTCATTGCACAACCAATCTTGTGCACACATCAACGCCTCGACAGTTTTATAATGAAGTCTACTTCGGTGAGCACTTAAAACTCTCCCACTAGTTCTGAATATTGTTTTGAAAGCAACGATCATCATGGGAATAGCCAACACATCCTTAGAAATATAATGCAAAATGGGAAATTTGATCTCATTTGTCTTCCACCAACATAAGATATCAAACTCACTTGTTCTTGACAAAAGAGACTCTTCTAAATAATAATCCAAGTTTGAAGTCTCATGTTCAGTACTAGTATTAGAATCCATGAACATCTTAAATTTATCAGCATAACTACCATGCGGTCCACACTTAGGAAGTGGAGGCCTTAAAGAAGAAGAAGATTGTGAATTTTTCACTTCATGTGATTGTTTGGATTTCTTCTCATACTCTTCAACCACATCATGTTGGATCGGATGAGTGCGATAGAGGGGGGGGAATATTGCGCTTTTAAAACTTTTCTTTAACTTTAGAAAACAGAGTCGTGCAGCGAAAAGTAGAAAACAAATTCGGTTACTTGGTTCGGAACCTAGGTCGACTCCTACCCCAAGGCCCGCGATCCTTGACCTCACCGATAGGCAATCTACTAAGATTCTTCTTCCCGAAAACCTCGGAAAGAAGTAATGCGTACAGTATGCATTGATATAAGATAATAACAATCCTACTATCTTATATGAATTTAAGTGCAATACAAATAAAGTATACCGACAATAGTAAGTGAAGGTTGAAGCTCGGTCGGTTCTTCCGGACGGAGTAGCTTGAAGAGTCGTAGAGAACTTATAGCACGGTCCGCTTGCAGAGAAGAGCTTTGAGATGATCAGAAAAGTATTGTTTCAACCTCAGACCTCGAGCCCCCCTTTTATAAGTGTCTTTGAGGTTCAGTCGATCGATCCCTCTGTTCGATCGACCGAACCAGCTCCCTTCCTTCCTGGTTGGAGTCTAACGCTAGCTCAATCTTTTGCATTAACTGTCATTAAGGGTTAGGTCGACCGATCCCTCTTTTCGGTCGACCGAACAGGCTCCTTCCCTGTTCGTCAAAATTTGTTGAGATCCACATTTAATGCTGCGTTAATGGTTGTTCGGTCGACCGATCAGCTCTTTTTCCTTTTACTTTTGATCTATACTGATGAACTGACCTGTGCTGAGTCATCATGGTTCGGTCGACCGATCAAGACTTGATCGGACTCGGTCTGTTCGGGTCTGATCTGATCACTGCTTTGATCTCTCCTTGTTCGGTCGACCGATTCACCTGTTCGGTCGACCGATCTAGTCGGACCTACAAAACAATGTTAGACAAAACATCCTGCAAAACAGATGCTAGCACGATAATATTATAATGCATGAGTAATATAAAAGACAGTAGAACTGTCTTGATCTCAACTTGGAAATCTTCCCGGTTTCTTCAATTGGATCAATGACCTAAGGTTGTTCCCTTCAGGAACCCGACCTCACTGTCGCTCCTCCAATTGTTTACCTCAACCTACCTGCCAAACTTAGATCCTCCAGATCTAGTTTGGACTTTTCACTTAGCTTTGATCGGCTCGCCAGGTCTTTTCTCTTGATCTTCGGTCCTTCAGACCTCTCGATCACACCGCCAAGCGTCGGGTCCCCTCGACCCACTTGGACTTGCACCTGGGTTCCACGATCTGCTAAGATTTCTCCTGCCTAACCTCCAACTAGGTATTTCCCGATTGAGTAAACAGCCTGCACACTCAGTCAACTTGTTAGATCACAATAAGACTTAACTTGAACCTTTGACAACATCAAAACTTAGGTTTGATTCTGGTGCAACTTACACCAACACATCACACAACTTTTTCTTTATTTTTTCAATCTCATATAAATACATATCGCCATAAACAAGAGGATAATATAATTGTACTATCTTCATCTTGTACTTCAGATCTAAAATACTCCTAATTGCCAATAAACAATTCATCACATCCCAATACTTTTCAAACTTTACTTTGATATTTGTTGCCATTGTTTTCACCACATTATCATCCGATAGAAGCCAATCACTAATTGCCAACTTAATATGACAAATAGTTGAGAAGAAAAGATTTATAGTGGGATACTTGGTCCCCGAAAATAACTCTGTAACATCAAAAAATATCTCTAATTTAGAAGAAATTTCTCTCACTTTTGACCAAACTTCTTAGGTGAGAACTCTTTTATATAAAGTCTCGCATTGTATCAAACGAGCAAACACAACTTCATATTCCAATGCAATGTTAAGCATTAAATATGTAGAGTTTCGTCGTGTTTTGCAATCAAGTTCCAATTTTTTTGTGATTGGAACCTTTAATTATCGAGTTGTTTCAATAAATTTTTCATCTCTTTGGAGTTGTTGTCCAAAATGTGAGACTATAACAAATTATTTCAATGCTATCACCAATTAATTCTAATCCATCCCTCATAACTAAATTCAAAATATGGGCACAACACCGCATGTGAAATAATTTTCCTTCTAAGATAAGTGAACTCTGAGGAAACTTGTCCAGAATAAGCTCAATCATAGCATCATTAGTTGTGCAATTATTAACAGTTAAAGTAGACAACTTATGATCCAAGTTCCAATCCAAGAGGCAATCAACAAGTGCATTTGCGAAGACCTCAGCAGTAGCAGTATGTGGACATGACACATATATAAATCTAGCAAAAAATATAATAAATTTTAATAATAATAGTAATACTATTAATGACAAATACAAGTATAAAGTTAAAGAGAAAAAAATTTACCTGACAAGCCGACTTTGTAATTTCCATGAAACATCGATGAAGTGTGAAGTGATGGCATGAATCCTCTTTTCTGATTACTTGACGTCCTCCATATATCAGTTGTCAATGCAATCTGACTAGCATTTGAGTCTAATAATTTTATTATTTTATTTCTTTCATACTCGAATATCTTCATGATGTCAGTCTTGATTGTGTTCCGGGAAACAACTTTAAATATTGGTTGCAAGGAATGAGAGTACCTTCTAAATGTTAGTATTAGCCCTAGTACCAATTATGAGATGATTGTAAAGGACTCATTTTTGTATCATATTTCATTATTAATAAAAGGCAAAGTTGGTTATTATATTTGTTTCAATTTAGTGCTGATTGAATAATTATAATAATATCCTTGGGTAGTAGGTTCTTATCTACAACATATCAATTGGTTGAATTGATAGTGAGACATTATAGATATACATGGAACACTACTCTTAACTATTCCTAATCAAGCATTAATATACAAGGACAATATTAATGTGGTGAGACTAACATGTAGGTCAACGAATGACTTAATCTCATAAGTCATGGATATGAGATATCAGGTTGACACATGGTTATATATTAGAGAATATATACTGAATGACCCGCCATGAGAATATTTCATGGATCGTTATATGAGTGTCATAAACATTTTCATGTGACTATTGGTATGAACAGTCCTTAGACTTAAAGTCACTACAGTTCCATACATAAGGAGTTGTGTACTTTGGTATCGGCAAACATCACTTGTAACAAGATGGACAATAAAGTCGATCACTGGGAATTATGCGGAGGGATATGAGTGATATAGATGAGATCTATCCCTTCTATATGATGGAAGTGATATCTGTGGGCCCCTTGGTTAGTAGGACACAAGAAAGCATAGTCATACTCAAATAAGTCAATATGAGATATTAAGCTTATTTGATTGAGTGTGTCTACTTAGAGATTAAGAAATACAAAGGTTGATAAGAGGATGACATGGTCTATGTCTCATTGATCAATCTAGATATCAAGGATAGAGGGACGAAGTCATACAAGATAATAGCCACGGACAAGTTAGGTCGGATCTCGACTTTCTCGTCACTTGGGTAGCAATGATGCCTTGCTAGATGTCACTCATTGCTTATGTATCTAAATGTTGATTTAGGTACATTACCAATGTTACAAGAATCTATTGGGTCACACACAAAGAACAAGTAGATTTGGAGATGGGTTCATATGATGAATCATTGGATTAAGCGTAATCCGAATTGGACTTATTGAGTTAGACTCAAATGGATCTAATTATTGGATTAAGTCCAATTCAAACTAGACTCAAGGAGTCAATCAAATTAATGAAATGTGATTCATTGAATTTGAAATTGCATGAGATTAATTGAGTAAGACTCGATTGAATTAGACTTGAGTTAGACTCAAGTGAATTAGACTTGAGTTAGACTCAAGTGAGGATTAATGGAAATATTCATTGAATTTTGAAATCCAATGAATCATTTCATTCAATTTTCAAAATTGAATTTAAAATGAGAAGTTTCAAGTGTGGTCCTTAATAGAGTGTAAATACTCATTAAGGCTCATTAATTGAATTAATATTCATTAAGTGTTTTCATTGGATAAAAATACTTAAGTATTCTTCTCTTCATTTTTGGGTAGATCTTCATTCTCTCCTTCCTCTCTTCTCTTCTTGGCCGAAACACCTACTCTTGGTTGCTAGTACAACCTTAGGTGGTTTCCTTCTCCAACTTGTGAGTTTGTGAGACAAACGAAGGCAAGGATTGTTCGTGTGGATACTATAGAGGCGCGAACATGTGATCGTGCTGTGATCCAAGCTGTCTGGAGTCAGTGTACACGCACCAAAGGTAGAACCTTTTTCATGCTCTTTTAGAAAACTTAGTATATTTTTCTTTCCTTTCGCATGGATCTCCTGGAGGAACTAGATGGTTTCCACTGTGCATAAGCATGTTTAGAGCTCTAGTTCCTTACACTAAAGCTCACATGATCCACCATAGATAACGGGTACGCATGCAATATAATCATATTTGCAAGCTCTGCCCTTGCTTGATCTTAGTTGAAATGGTATATCCCAAGCTACATTGTCCCATTATTAGATTTTGTTGGCTGCAATAGAGATTGTTTTATGGTCTTCTATTTTTTTGTTCAGGCATGTTTTTATATGATCAAGTAAATGCTTGGTACCATTCTTAGTATCATCACCTAAGGTCTTCTTATAATCATTATAGACCACTTCTATTTTCCTCCAATTTGCTTTTTCTCAAAATGATCTCATACAATAGATCTAAATGTGCTTTTCTTTCCACCATCTATGTTGGTTAATCCTAGGAAAACGTACCGATTCCACTATACAAAATTTTTTTTGTACAAGTGTCAAACCTTTCCTTAAATAACCTATTGTGTTCTTTAGAAGTTAAATTAGGAATCGCAGACGGAACTTAACATCATTGATTTCAAATTTAACTTATCTGTTCTTAATGGTTTAGATTTGAATCGCAAGCGGAACTTAACACTATTGATTCAAATCTACCTAAGTTATTAATTCCATAAATATTAATTTCCAAAATTGGCTTCCAGGACTGCATGGCAAGGCACATGACCTTCTTGGATATGGGAGCAACCACCATCGCCTAGGCAAAGCCTTTTAAGGAAAACTAATATTTATTTCCTTAAATAACTCTAGGTTAACCAAAAAGAACAATCGAATCACAAATTCGAAAAACAAGAAAACACAAAATCAAAAAATAAATTCGATAAACTAGATCTAATTGCCTCTTGTATTTAGAATTCTTACAAAGAAAATAACTAGTATGATGCGGAAGAAAACTACTAGTTATACCTTCTCTTTGTAAGCTAATGACCTCGAGATCTTTTGCCATATTCCTCGCCTCGCCTTGGACGTCGTGTGGGCGACGATCCTCCAAGATGAACACCACCCAAAAGAGCTTCTCCTCTTCTTCTAAAATCCGACCACCAACACCACCAAGGAGAAGAGAGCAAAAGGGAAAAGAGAGAAGAGAGAAGAGAGGGAGGGTCGGCCACTTGATGATCTCTAAGCAAGAGAATAAGAATTGTGTCTCATGAAGCACCCTCACCCCTTCTTTTATATTATTTGCCCAAGGCAAATAAGGAAAAACTTTTTACAAAAATAAAATCATCCAAGAGTTTTTCCTTTTCCCTTTTAATTTTTCATTTTATTTCCTCTTGATTGAATCAATCACCAAAATTAATTGTTGTGATGATTTTATATTTTTTATTATGGTTGGCCCCTTGCTTGGGCACCAAGCAAGGTGGCCGGCCACCTTATCAAGAGGAAAAAGGAATTA
Source organism: Zingiber officinale (assembly GCF_018446385.1). Lineage (NCBI taxonomy): Eukaryota > Viridiplantae > Streptophyta > Magnoliopsida > Zingiberales > Zingiberaceae > Zingiber > Zingiber officinale. The sequence continues at coordinate 113,816,903 of NC_055988.1, forward strand.
TTTTTTCATAAAATTTTACAAGAAAAACTCTTATAAAATTTTACAAGCTCTCTTTCCTAAAGTAGGAGTTAAAAAAGGAAAGTTTCTAAAAATTAAAACCATGTTTTAAAATTTAAAAACTCTTTTATAAAATTTCCTTTTTTAACATGATGATAGAAAATTTTAATTTTCAAACTTATCTCCCTTTTTTTCTTAAACCATGAGGATGGTTAAAAAAGGAAAGTTTTAAAATTTTTAAAACTCTCTATTAAAACATGTGGCCAAATTCAAATAAGGAAAGTTTTAAAAATTAAAATATCTCTTTTAAAACTTATAGTTTTCTACAAAGAGAAGATTTTAAAAATTCAAAACAACCCTCCTATTTGAATTAATATTGGTCGGCCCCTACAAGAATGGTCACCAAGCAATAGGGCCGGCCCCTATAAGAGGATGTGGCCGGCCATTGCTTGGTCACCAAGCAATGGTCCGACCCCCCTTCTTGGACACCAAGAAGAGCCTTACATTTGGATGGACTTAAGGCTATAATGAGACTACGACAAGGACCTAGAGGAGAAATTGGTTTTGGCCTTCCGATGAGCTTAAGTATCCCGTGCTCGCCCCGAACACACAACTCAAATTCATCGATAATAACTCATTCCACTAGAGAGTTATTATCGCACTACCGCACCAATCCCAAATTACATTATGGGCTCCTTCTTATCATGAGTGTGTTAGTCTCCCTGTGTTTAAGATTACGAATGTCCACTAATTAAGTAAGTTACTGACAACTTACTTAATTAATATCTAGCTCCAAGAGTAGTACCACTCAACTTCATTGTCATGTCGGACTAGGTCCGTCTGCAGGGTTTAACATGACAATCCTTATGAGCTCCTCTTGGGGGCATTCTCAACCTAGATAACTAGGACACAGATTCCTTCTATAATCAACAACACACACTATAAGTAATATCATTTCCCAACTTATCGGGCATATTGATTTATCGAGCTAAACCTCACCCATTGATACGTCAAAGAAATAAATATTAAATATATGTGCTTGTTATTATATTAGGATTAAGAGCACACACTTCAATAATAACTAAGGTCTAGTTCTTTTACTAAGTCAGTACAAAAAGAACTTACCTAAATGATCCTACTCAATACACTTAAAGTGTATCAATGTAATTTATTAGTCAAGATAAACTAATACTTAATTACACTACGACTATTCTGATGGTTTGTTCCTTTCCATTTTAGTCGTAAGCAACTTGTTTATAATTTATAGAGAACTGACAACATGATCTTCTGAGTGTGACACCACACTCCATGTTGTCTACTATATAAATTAATTGAACAATTACATTTAACAAATAAATGCAGATATTGACCAATGTGATTCTTTTATTTCAATAAATGCTTACAAAGACTAAGCTTTCAGTATACACTCTAACAATCTCTCACTTATACTAAAAGACTAAGATGTCATATCTGTTGCCATACATCTGATTCTCATCCCCTCCACATGCCGATCAAAAGCTTTCGCCAGAAGGGCCTTAGTGAAAGGATCTGCCAGGTTATCTGCTGATGTTATCTTGGCGACGACAACTTCTCCTCGCTTGACGATGTCTCGTATCAGGTGGTACTTGCGCTCTATATGTTTACTTGCCTGATGGGCTCGTGATTCCTTCGAGTTTGCAACTGCACCACTATTATCACAATAAATTGTGATGATTTTGGGCAAACCAGGAATCACATCTAAGTCCATTAGAAAGTTCCTGAGTCATACAGCTTCTTTAGCTGCCTCAGAGGCAGACACATACTCAGCTTCCATGGTTGAGTCCGAGACACATTTCTGCTTAACACTCCTCCATGCAATGGCTCCACCTCCTAGAGTAAACACATAGACTGACGTAGACTTACTATTGTTCCTATCTGATTGGAAGTCTGAATCCGTGTAACCCACAAGGAGCAAATCATCTGCCAGGTAAACTAGCATATAGTCTCTAGTCCTTCTCAGGTACTTTAATATATGCTTTACCGCAGTCCAATGTCCTTGTCCATGGTTACTCTGATATCTGCTAACCATGCCCATAGAAAAACAGATATCATGTCTCGTACACAGCATTGCATATATAAGGCATCCTACAGCCGAAGCATAAGGAACTGCCTTCATGTCCTCAATCTCCTTTGATGTCTTCGGGGACATCTCTTTAGATAAGGCTACTCCATGCCTAAAAGGTAAGAAACCTTTTTTGGAGTTTTGCATGCTAAAACGAGTAAGGATTGTATCTATATATAAGGCTTGGGATAGGCACAAAATTCTTTTCTTACGATCCCTTATAACTTTGATCCCAAGAATGTGTGCACATTCTCCTAAGTCCTTCATATCAAATTGTTTGGACAACCATACCCTTACGTCCCATAATACCTTGACATTGTTGCAAATTAACAAAATATCATCTACGTATAGTACAAGCAATATCACCACGTTTCTGTTACACTTCTTGTATACACAAGACTCATCCGGACACTGAATAAATTCATATGACTGGATTACTTCATTAAACTGGATGTTCCAAGATCTTGAAGCTTGCTTCAGTCCATAAATGGACCGATTGAGCTTACACACTAGATGCTCTTTGCACTTTTCATTGAACCCTTCTGGTTGCTTCATATGGATGTTTTCTTCAAGACTTCCGTTAAGGAAAACTGTCTTGACATCCATTTGCCAAATCTCATAATCCATATGAGCGGCAATGGATAAGAGTATCTGGATAGACTTAAGCATAGCTACCAGCGAAAAAGGTCTCCTCATAATCGATTCCCTCTTTCTGAGTGTACCCTTTCGTAACAAGCCTTGCTTTGAAGGTTTCTACCTTCCCATCTATCCCTCTTTTCCTTTTATAGATCCACTTGCATCCAATGGCTTTTACGCCATCAGGTGGTTCTACAAGCTCCCAGACCTTATTAGAATACATAGATTCTATTTCGGAATTCATTGCCTTTTGCCAAGATACTACATCTATATCTTGGAGTGCTTCGTCATATGTCCGGGGATCAGGTTCATGTTTACCCAGGATCAAGTCCGAAGACTCTCCCAAAAATATGAATCTCTCAGGTTACCTTACAACCCTCCCACTACGACGAGGCACCGTCTGTGGTTGTGTATCATGTGTGACACGTGTTGCAGTCTCTTGTGGTACTTCATCTTGTACTGTTGGTACTAAAGTAGATGTGTCCTCTCTAAGTTCTTCTAGAACAATTTTGCTACTGGGCTTGTAATCCATTATATAGTCTTCTTCTAAAAACTGGGTATTGGTGCTAACAATGACCTTCTGGTCTTTAGGACTATAAAATAAACCACCTTTCGTTTCTTTGGGATAACCTACAAACACACGAACTTCTATACGAGATTCTAACTTATCAGCATCCGGTTTCAGCACATGTGTTGGACTACTCCAAATCCGAATATGTCTTAGACTAGGCTTTCGCCCATTCCACAATTCTGTGGGAGTAGAAGATACTGATTTAGAAGGTACTAAGTTCAGAATGTGTGCTGTCGTTTCCAGAGCGTACCCCCAAAACGAATTTGGTAATTTTGAATAACTCATCATCGATCTAACCATCTCCATAAGAGTCCTATTCCTTCGTTCTGCCACACCATTCTGTTGGGGTGTACCAGGTGCAAACAACTGGGATTGAATCCCGGCCTCTGATAAGTAATTCCTAAACTCTCCTAAGAGGTATTCGCCACCACGATCAGACCGTAGTGTTTTGATACTTTTACTTAAACGTTTCTCCACATCAGCCTTGTACTCTTTGAACTTATCAAAGCACTCAGACTTGCGGCGCATTAGGTAAATGTATCCATATCTTGAATAATCGTCTATAAAAGAGATAAAATATTCAAAACCACCTCTAGCCTGGATAGACATAGGACCACACAAATCAGAATGAACCAATTCTAACGCTTCTTTGGCTCTATACCCCTTGGCCTTAAAAGGTCTCTTGGTCATTTTACCTTCCAAGCAGGATTCACATGTTGGAAAGTTTTCCAACTCTAATGAACCCAAGAGTCCATCGGCTACAAGCCTTTGAATCCTACTTAAGTTAATATGACCAAGCCTTAGATGCCAAAGATGCGTTTGGTTCATTTCTGAAGGTTCTTTTCTCTTATTAGAGTTAGAAGATGTGTTATTAATTTCCATATTTTTCTTTGTGGGAGAAATTAGATTTAAAGTATATATAAATTGTCAACCAATGCACCAGAACAAATAATCACCTTATTTCTCTTTAAAACTACATTGTTACTAAAGGAAACTGAATATCCATCCAAAAACAGTTTAGAAACTGAAATTAAATTCTTTCTAAAACTGGGTACATAAAGACAATTTCTTAAAACCAATTTTCTATTCCTATCAAATGATAAGTAGACATCTCCCACTACAATAGCCACCACCTTAGTAGCATTGCCCATGTAGACGGTAATCTCTCCTTCAGATAGTCATCGGGTTTCCTATAACCCCTGCAAGGAATTGCAGACATGATTAGTGGCTCCCGTATCTACACACCAGGTGCTGGTAGATAACACCGCTAAATATGTTTCAACTACTAGAGCATGAGATATACCTTTATTGTTCTAATTCCTACGAGAATAGTCTGCCTTCCAATGCCCTGTCTGCTTGCAGATGAAGCACTTGCCTTTCGGCTTCTTCATTCCAGCTTTTTGTCCCTGAGGTTTATTCACTCTCTTTGCTGAAAAGACTTGTTTCTCCTTCTTCTTGCCTTTCGACTTAGAAGTAGAACCATTTTCAGCATAGTGAATCTGAGAACTGTGATGAAATATTCCTTCTGCTACCTGTAGTTCTGTCAGAAGTTCCGCCAACGTATACTCTCTTTTGTTCATGTTATAGTTCAAGCGGAACTGCTCAAAACTTCTGGGTAGCGTTTGGAGAATTATATCGACCTGGGTTTCCCCATCGATTTCTCCTCCAAGGACTTATATTTCATTTAGATAAACCATCATTTTGAGGATATGATCCCTTACGGGTGTCCCCTCAGACATGGTGGCTGTCATTAGCTTTCTCATTGCCTCTTTGCCTAGCAATCCGACTCTGGTGCCCAAAGAGTTCTTTGAGATTGTTCATTATATCATAAGCTGTTGGTAAATCTTGATGCTGATGTTGCAATACATTTAACATTAATGCCAAAATGTAACACCACGCCATCTCATCAGCTTTTACCCATTTCTTATGATACTCAATCTCCTCTGGGGTAGAGTCACCGTCAGGTGCATCATGTAACGACCACTTTTCTTACTACTACTACTCTCTAAGAGTGACCGTTACTTAGCTACTAACTCTACTTAACCGGTATGATTAAAAACCACAAGGAAACCCTACTGAAAAATTTCGACAGAATCTCCCCTGTACCGGTGACCTTAAACTGATATACAAACACTATATATACAGCCACAGGCGGCTGGAACAGATAACAAACTCTCACGCAGTTATATAAGTGTCAAAACCAAAAGAAAACAATACCACAAATCATCACACAATAACACAATTCATCTACTATGTCCTAATCACATCAAAATAACATATACTGTCTCAAATACTTCTAACATAGCAAAAGAAAAAGAAAACTAAAGGAAACTCCTTCCTAATCCCAAGGCTTCCATAGTCCTGGCATCACACATCCTTCGACCACCTCCTTGTCGCCTTCCTTTCTATATCATTTCCTTTCCTGTATTTGCAGTAAGAGGAAATGCAATCTATAAGCAAAATGCTTAGTAAGCGCTATCTAACTCACAAAATCTCGATATGCATGAGAATATACTGAAATCTAAAACTGAATGCTCAAAAGAAAATCTATTCATGCTCATCTACTAGTGAAAGAAACATACTGAAAGGCTAAACATGTAAAGTAAATCTATACAATCATGCTAGCATAAAGAACTAAACTTACTGAATTCTAAACACCTTCTGAATCTTATTTCACTTGCTTAAAGACTTATTCTTTAATACTTATGTGAAACTTATTTTACTTGCTCAAAAAAACTTATACTTATAATACTTCAAAATAATAATCAACTTCTTCTTGGGCCTTGGCAACTGTACTTATTTTGCGCACATCCCTAACTTGACCCGAGGTAGCTAGTCCCGAATCTAGTAGGGTATACTAGGTTATCTGAACCTAGGGACGACTATGGGAGCCCAACCCAAGGACAACTGAGAGTCCAACACAGTGCCACTGATAAAAGTAAAATACTTGTTATCTTTTAATACTTCTAATATATAATGCCTTGACATTTTAATAAATACCTTGTGTGCCAAAATCCCTAAAGTCTTGACTTTGGGATCTACTTAAGCCTTGGCCTTTTACTTTCTTTTCTTTATCTTTCTTATACTTTTCTTAAACTCAAAATACCGTTAGGATATTTTTTTTAAATATGCATCTATAAGTGAAATCAACTAGGTAACACACAATCATGCATATTTAAAAGAAATCTAAAGCCTTGTTTTACAATGTTTTCTATAAACTATCTGTATTTTAAAAATAAAGACTACAGCTTTAGTTGTTCCATAATTCCAAACCTCCTAAGCAGTTAGGTGAAGCAACTACATTAAACCTCAATAGTGCAGTAACATTCAAATTTCATAAAATCGATAGATCACAACTACATAAATTTAGCTAACATGAGGTAAACTTCAACTCTACTCATTCTACAATCTTGCTCCTTTAGTCATGATAAAGAGTTATCTGAACTAACCATTACCCTATCTAGAAGAAAGGTTTGTCATTAGACAAATATTGTACCAACATTTAGGGTCATCTAGAAAGAGTAGAAATCATGCTCAGAATTGATCTAACATTTAACTCTCTTTTCTCATCTTCTAAACTAAACTTCTACTCTGAAGTTACTACTTGCATATCTAAAACACTCACATACTTCTCACCTGTTAAATTCATTACATCACTTCAAATCATCTTTTAGTCTTAATACATGATACTCACCAAAATAACATATTACATATGCTCATCTTCACTCTTTCATCCACACTTCTGCACTAAAGAAATTACACTACCTTCTTCATCATAAAATAAACTAAAATCACTGCCGGATCAACCTCCAATTAGCCTAATAAACCAATACTTAATCCAAGTCATTCTATGTTCATTGTCTATTAGCAGAACAAAGGGAAACTAAAAGCTTAAAGATAAATCTAACTTTATATATACTTGAAATAAAAGGTAGTTCGTTGCATAGATATATATATAAACTAAAACTGAAAATCTACAACTGAAATGTTTTCATGAAATCTGAAACTAACATGCTACAAATTAATCAAACTCATTCTAAACTGCAAGACTTCCTCAATTCTGTACAAACACAATCAAAAAGCGTGCCTAAAGACTTCCTCAAAACTTATCATATCATGTAAAGAACATCTTTAATGTTAGGACCAAAAGTAGCTAGAGGGGGGGGGGTGAATAGCTCGTCGCGTTCGCTCGGTGCTTGGCGTTGCTCGGCGTTGCTTGTTTCTTCAAGAATATGCAGCGGAAATACAAAGAAACAATCACACAACGCTAACACGGTTGGTTTACTTGGTATCCACCTCACAAGAGGTGACTAATCCAAGGATCCACACCACGCACGCACCCTCCACTATGAAACACTCCTTTTCGGTAACTACCGAGGGCGGAGAAACCCTACAAGACTCTCGGTACAAGAAGAAGGAAAGGGAAACAAAATACAAGCACAAGGCTTACAATGAATGCAGAAAACTCTAACCCTAGCTTCTCTTCTTGCCTTTGATCCGCCTCTTGACTCGGAGAGCTTCCAAGAACCTTCAAGAACTGGCGATCACGAGCTTTGAGAGTGCTGTGGAGGAGCTGGCGAAGATCTGAGTTGAATCGGTGAAGAGATGCTGCAGCCATTGCACGCCTGCAGCTATAAACGACGCCAACGGTCGGATCCCGATCGATTCAAATGTTCCCAATCGATCGGGGAGGCTTTGGATCGATCCATGGATCGATCCATGGATCGATCCAGAGCGCCTCTGTGCTCTGGAAAAAACGCCTGGATCGATCCACGGATCGATCCAGCGCTTATCGCGCGAAGCAGCCGCGTCCCAATCGATCCACTGATCGATTGGGACATCTGGATCGATCCACGGATCGATCCAGAGGCTTTCTGTTCGCTGGGAGAAGCCTGGATCGATCCACTGATCGATCCAGCTCCTGGATCGATCCCCTGATCGATCCAGCTCCTGGATCGATCCCCTGATCGATCCAGCTCCTGGATCGATCCCCTGATCGATCCAGCACTTGGTTTTTGCCCAAAACCAAGTTCCAAGACTCCCAAACCAACATCCGGTCAACCTTGACCTGTTGGTACATCATGCCTAGCATCTGATCACTCCCTTGACCTGCCAGGACTTCCCACCAAGTGTCCGGTCAATCCCTTTGACCCACTTGGACTTTTCTCGTCGTGCCAAGTATCCGGTCACTTCCTTGACCTACTTGGACTTCCACCAGATGTCTGGTCAATCCCTGATCCATCTGGATTTTCCCTTGCCTGGCTTTACTCACCAGGGCTTCCACCTAGCTTCACTCACTAGGGTTTTCCATCTGCCTGGCTTCACTCACCAGGACTTTCATACTGCCTAGCTTCACTCACTAGGACTTTCACCTGGCTTCACTCACCAGGATTTTCCTTCTGCCTGACTTCACTCACCAGGACTTTCATTCTGCCTAGCTTCACTCACTAGGACTTCCTTCTGCCTAACATCCCAGTTAGGACTTCCCAGTCAAGTATCCGGTCAACCTTGACCTACTTGACTCTTCTTCAATTAACATCTTATTGTCAAACATCTAAACCCAAACCAAGACTCAGCTTGGTCAAACAGGTCAACCTTGACCTGAGGGATACTGCACCAACATTTAACCCAACAGAACCTCACAAATCTACAAAGGAATATACTTGAAACCTCTTAATCTACACCGGAAATTTCCACAAGCAAGGAAAGAACTAAAATGTTTCTTATCTTCTAATTCTTTTATTATAGAATGCCTCGGCATTTTTTCGAGCACTTGGCGTGCTGCTGATCCCAAATTCTGAAATTTAGAGATCCTATCAAGACCTTGGTCCTTTCTTTACTTATAACTACTTATAATCTTCTAAAAAGATTTAATGAAACACATGCTTTAAATTAAAGAGCTATTCTTGCTCGTTAAGGAAGTAGTAAACTTCAAATCTGCACTCTAAAGAAACTAAACCATATACTCGTGCATATCTAATAACAAAGAAAACTGGTCATGCTCAACTCATAGCAAACATAACTAGAAAATATACTCTTATTGAAAATCTGCATTTGCTAAAGAACTAAACTAAATCTACACTTAATGAAGAACCAAACTGCACCACTAAAGAACAAGATGGAAAATTCTGCACTTAAACTCTAAAGGGGTTGTTCGTGACATTTACACCATAATATTCAGCCAGCAGGTTCCTCTCAAAGGTTTGGAGGATGAAACATACGAACATAGTTGAAGGTATGATTGGAATTAACACCAATTTGGCATGTACAACTTCTAATGATAGTAATGATTCCTAACTCATTGTCTTTAATTAATTATTAGTGCAAGCACTATAATTGTCTCAAATTAACTTGCCCACAAACAGCAAAGGCAATCCAAGACAAAGAAATCAATACTGCACAGCCCAAGGAAACTCTATACAGCAAAGGAAAGTCTAAACCTCAAAGGAAAGCTAGAAAACCTGCATATCATGTTTTTTTTTTTTTTTTGTTATAGTACATACATGTACTATCAGATTTTGCTTGATCTATAGACTTGTATGCTATTCATGCCCGGTTCCTGGAAACGAAACAAGTTTAGGACTGCATATTAAGAGGAAAAGAAAGGCATAATGTTCAGACTTGCTAAAATAAATAACATGTACTCAACTAACAGCTAATGGGAAACTCTAAACAACAAAATCTTAAACTGATATGATATTCATGGTTGTCTTATTCGGGTTTAACAGGAGTCTACGGTAGAAACACTAAATCTAAAATAGCATGTATATAATTTCCCACACAGGTGAACTGCTAAACCTTATTAGGCTTCCTGGAACCCTTCTTTTTTTTAAATCAGAACCTATGGTAAACTTATTCACAGCTGATGTCTTAATAGAGCAACAAAAATTCAAAAACTTTAAACTCCACATTGATCCAACCATGCTTATCACGGTCACACAGATAAACCCAAATCAAAAGCTACAAATGCCAATTTCAAAGCTTGAAAGGAATCTTTCCACATACTTAACCTCTACCATTCTTCCCCTTTCTTCCCTTGGGACTTACAGCAGCAACACAAAACCAACCTTCCTTACAACATGCAACAAAATCATGGAAAACAAGAATCCGAGAGCTACTCTTACCGCAGGTGAGTAAGCGTCTTACTTTGCTTTCGGGACTTACAACCGAGAAGGTGACAACTTAGGGTTTCGGAGAAACTCAAACTCTCGGTCTTCTTCGCACCTTCGAGTTCTCCTCGACGAGAGGAGCTTGGATCTCTAAAGAACTCACGGAAGTTCCCCTTGGCCGATCGCCGAATCGAAGCCCTAGCTTCGGCTGCGATTTCACCCAAGCAGGAGCCGATGCCGTCGCCGCGTGCAAGAGGAGGAATTTTGAGAGAAATTTTTAGGTTTTAGGAAAAGGATTTAAATCTTATACTTAAGGTTATTTTCGTTTCCAACTATAGCTTATATACATTTATTCCATACTTGATGAATAAAACTCCCGTGGAACACTTGGTTGGCTACGTTCCGCTTAAAACTCGGTTCGTGGGTTCGAGTCTCGGCTGCAACCATTTTATTTCCTATTTATTCTCTGTTTCCTAACTACTGCATAAATAGAACTTTTCTCCTTCTATAATAACAAACGATCGATAGCACACTTGGTTAGCCCGGCTTTAACCAAATCTCAGAGCGCAGCTTCGATTCCTCAGCCGCACACTTTTTTTTCCAATCTATTTAAACGTTCCTAAATACTGCTTATATATATTCCATCCCATACATGCTCACAAACAGGTCGCAGACCAGTTGGCTGGTTGGATTCGGTTAAGATTCGGGCCAAGTCCGAGGTCTTGGGTTCAAAACCTGGCTTCAACATTTTTTTTCTTTTTTTTTAAACTTCTTCCTCTTGGTAAAAATACCAAACAAACTCCAAAAATTACATAAAAATACTCTAAAAATTTCTAAAAATCTCTAGAATTTTTCTATAGCATTTAAAAATATTTTTAAATTATTTTTGGGGCTCAAAATGAGAAAATTTGGGTCGTTACACATCAGGACAAACCTCAGTCAGTACAAACTTATAGCTTTCAGCAGTAAGGACAATGTCCAGGTTTCTTTTCCAATCTATGTAGTTGGGTCCAGTAAGTTTGTTTTCTTTCAGTATAATGGTCAGTGGGTTGAAAGTCATCCTAAGAATCACAAAAATAACTTTGGTCAGGACTCTAAATTTAGAATAATATTGATTCCTCAAACAATACTATTTTAAATTAACCAACACCTCAAAACACCGTGAATTTTGTATGCCACGATAGTATGGACGTATACAAATTCATCATTTGTAAAAGGAGGGTGTAACCTATTAATTTTATTATCTTGTCAACCTAACTTTTTGACAAATAAAATTAATAGTTGGTTTCCTTCGGTCATACAAATAATAGCAGTGACTCCGATGGGGAGGCTACTATTAGACGTGCCTAAGTGTATACCATTACTTGACACTAAGTCCATTAATAAGATTATGCCCCTTCCGATGGGGAAGATCACACGCTCTTAATTAATTTCCTATAGTCATCCTAAATGGAAGTTTGATCTATTGATCCGTAAACAAACTCATCCGATATGGAGGAAGACACTCAGAGCCAACGTGCAAGTTTGCTTGCATCACTTACAAACCAGTAATGGAGACCGTGAAATTTATTAAAATAAATCCCTTTCCCACTTAGTTATTTAAAATGAGGAATTTTAAACTATCCTAGCATACATCACATGCATATAAACATCACAGTAAATAAAAGTAATAAATTTGGAAATTAATTTTCCAACTATTATGGTCTTTTCCATCACTGTCTTCAGTATGCTCCAACCCTAGCTGCTGCCATCTTTAGCCACCGTCATCGGGTCGAGTTATCGCATCCATCTTGCTTCTTATTTCGCTGCGCCTCTGGTGCTCCAAAAGTACAACGCCTCGCAAGAATCCGATCCGCAACAAAAATAGAATTTTACATATATCGATCCTATATTCCACGAGGGAATGTACATGTATTCTAGATCGAAAAAATAAAATTCTAAAAATAATACAGCTCCTGCTGTATTTTATACATACAATCATGCACACAAATAATGCCCTTGACATGTTCAAGGGTCCAATCACACACAATATCTAAATGTCATAATAATTGGAGCCTGCAACCAAAGAGTTAACACATCCTACTATTATCCTGCCTAAATTATGAATGACATGTGCATAACCTATTTGAATTCTAAAAATACACAGAGGCAAACCCTAGCTCTGATACCAATTGTTGGTTAATCCTAGGAAAACGTACCGGTTCTACTGTACAAAAAAAATTTTGTACAAGTGTCAAACATTTCCTTAAATAACTTATTGTGTTCTTTAGAAGTTAAATTAGGAATCGCAGACAGAACTTAACATCATTGATTTCAAATTTAACTTATCTGTTCTTAATGGTTTAGATTTGAATCGCAAGCGGAACTTAACACTATTGATTCAAATCTACCTAAGTTATTAATTCCATAAATATTAATTTCTAAAATTGGCTTCCAGGACTGCATGGCAAGGCACATGACCTTCTTGGATATGGGAGCAACCACCATCGCCTAGGCAAAGCCTTTTAAGGAAAGCTAATATTTATTTCCTTAAATAACTCTAGGTTAACCAAAAAGAACAATCGAATCACAAATTCGAAAAACAAGAAAACACAAAATCAAAAAATAAATTCGATAAACTAGATCTAATTGCCTCTTGTATTTAGAATTCTTACAAAGAAAATAACTAGTATGATGCGGAAGAAAACTACTAGTTATACCTTCTCTTTGTAAGCTAATGACCTCGAGATCTTCTGTCGTATTCATCGCCTCGCCTTGGATGTCGTGTGGGCGACGATCCTCCAAGATGAACACCACCCAAAAGAGCTTCTCCTCTTTTCTAAAATCCGGCCACCAACACCACCAAGGAGAAGAGAGGGAGGGTCGATCACTTGATGATCTCCAAGTAAGAGAATAAGAATTGTGTCTCATGAAGCCCCCTCACCCCTTCTTTTATATTACTTGCCCAAGGCAAATAAGGAAAAACTTTTTACAAAAATAAAATCATCCAAGAGTTTTTTCTTTTCCCTTTTAATTTTTCCTTTTCTTTCCTCTTGATTGAATCAATCACCAAAATTAATTTTTGTGATGATTTTATATTTTTATTATGGCCGGCCCCTTGCTTGGGCACCAAGCAAGGTGGCCGGCCACCTTATCAAGAGGAAAAAGGAATTATTTTTCATAAAATTTTATAAGAAAAACTCTTATAAAATTTTACAAGCTCTCTTTCCTAAAGTAGGAGTTAAAAAAGGAAAGTTTCTAAAAATTAAAATCATGTTTTAAAATTTAAAAACTCTCTTATAAAATTTCCTTTTTTAACATGATGATAGAAAATTTTAATTTTAAAACTTATCTCCTTTTTTTCTTAAACCATGAGGATGGTTAAAAAAGGAAAGTTTTAAAACTTTTAAAACTCTCTATTAAAACATGTGGTCAAATTCAAATAAGGAAAGTTTTAAAAATTAAAATCTCTCTTTTAAAACTTATAGTTTTCTACAAAGAGAAGATTTTAAAAATTCAAAATAACCCTCCTATTTGAATTAATATTGGCCGGCCCCTACAAGCATGGTCACCAAGCAATAGGGTCGGCCCCTATAAGAGGATGTGGTCGGCCATTGCTTGGTCACCAAGCAATGGTCCGGCCCCCTTCTTAGACACCAAGAAGAGCCTTACATTTGGATGGACTTAAGGCTATAATGAGGCTACGACAGGAACCTAGAGGAGAAATTGGTTTTGGCCTTCCGATGAGCTTGAGTATCCCGTGCTCGCCCCGAACACACAACTCAAGTTCATCGATAATAACTCATTCCACTAGAGAGTTATTATCGCACTACCGTACCAATCCCAAATTACATTATGGGTTCCTTCTTATCATGAGTGTGTTAGTCTCCCTATGTTTAAGATTACGAATGTCCACTAATTAAGTAAATTACTGGCAACTCACTTAATTAATATCTAGCTCCAAGAGTAGTACCACTCAACTTCATTGTCATGTCGGACTAGATCCACCTGCAGAGTTTAACATGGCAATCCTGATGAGCTCCTCTTAGGGACATTCTCAACCTAGATAACTAGGACACAGATTCCTTCTATAATCAACAACACACACTATAAGTAATATCATTTCCCAACTTATCGGGCATATTGATTTATCGAGCTAAACCTCACCCATTGATAAGTCAAAGAAATAAATATTAAATATATATGCTTGTTATTATATTAGGATTAAGAGCACACACTTCCATAATAACTAAGGTCTAGTTCTTTTACTAAGTCAGTACATGTACTTACTTAAATGATCCTACTCAATACACTTAAAGTGTATCAGTGTAATTTATTAGTCAAGATAAACTAATACTTAATTACACTACGACTATTCTGATGGTTTGTTCCTTTCCATTTTAGTCGTGAGTAACTTGTTTATAATTTATAGAGAACCGACAACATGATCTTCTGAGTGTGACACCACACTCCATGTTGTCTACTATATAAATTAATTGAACAATTACATTTAACAAATAAATGCAGATATTGACCAATGTGATTCTTTTATTTCAATAAATGTTTACAAAGGCTAGGCTTTCAATATACACTCTAACAATCTATGCCCACAATTTCAACATCTAAAGTTTTATTTAGAGTTGCTTCGTTTGCCTCGATTGGAACACTCTCATTTTGTGAACGTGATGTTATCGATGCAAGAACTTGACTTCCCACAGTTGGAGTAATTTACATAGAACCCTCAACCTCTTTATCATTAATTTCCATCTCAAAAGATATATCATAATATCAAAAAATCATATTTACTCATCCAAATAATCTCTACATTAACAAGAACTTGTAAAGAAAAAAATTGAATTATTTTAAGGTAAGCTTGTGTTAAGGGAATGCACTCAGATAGAAATAGAAGTATTAATTTAAGAAATTATGGCAAGACAAAAGAATAGGCAAATAATGATAGAAGATATGTCTGAAGCAAAATCATTCCTACGACATCCACTACTAGAATGAGATCGCATCATCAATAGCTACCCTCGATCGACCAAGCTTAAAGAGAAGAGAGGGGTTCATGAGTCCCCATCAGGCATGTTCTCCACTAGAAGAGAGTTGCCCTCCTATACTAAAGGAAAGGCCGATCTAGGAGCTAGGTCATCCATTCAACTTCAACTAGGACCTCCACCAAAGCAAACGAGTGAAACCTTGAATGAGGATACTTTAGTAGTCCATTAGAGCTAGCTAGCCACCCAACCAAGCTCAAGCAATCAAAGAGCAAGCTCCACCATCTCCCCAGCAGAGGAAGCGAAGTAGAATTCATGAATCTAGGAAAAGAATGAGAAGAGAGAAATTGGCACAAATAAAAACTTGAAATATGGCTCACCTGACCGACGGGAGCAACCATTGAAATGTTAAACGACAGTGGAAGTTGAGTGGGGATGAGATGAACGGCGATGGATACGACAGGCAAGAGCCGATGGGAGATGTAGATTGCCAATGGGGACATGAGATGATGGGAGATGCAAATTGTAGAGTCTAGAGATCGATGGCATACGAGAATGTGTAGGCCAACGCCGGCGATGGGAGACTAGAGAGGTGCAGGGCAAAGACCAAACTTAGAAGGGAGCGATGATGGGAGACTAGAGAGGCGTCAAAGGGAGCAACGTCGACGAAGATCAACGCAAGCGAAGAGCAAAACCACAAAATAAGGGTTTAGGAATTCAGGATTTTTATCTGACTTTTATTATTATTATTATTATTATTATTATTAAAATCTAAACTAGGGCAGGTTCGAGGATGGTGATAGCATCCTCATACCCGTCCTAGTTTAACTTTGGGGATTTTAAAAATCCCTGAACCCAAACTCATACCCGAAACAACTCCCCGAACCCACCCCCGTTTCATGTTTTTCCCATGGGACCCCAACCCATGGGGAAAATGTCATCCCTACGAGGAGGGTGGTGCTTGAGCGTGGCTACCGAAAAGGGTGCTCATCGGCCAAGGTTGTCCGAGGGCAGTGAGGAAAGGACATGGCGCTGCGGCAATGTAAACGAGAGCGACCGAAACAACAATGCAACCTCACTGGCAAAGGGAGAGGACACGACAAAGAGGGGAAAAAATTAGGGCAACTATCAACTTAAATAGGATAAGCCAAATAGACTTTCTAAAACCCAAATCGGATTATCCCCTTAAAATACATAAAAAAAAATATTTTAAATTATGAAAAAATTCATTAAAATTTTAAATATTTTTATAAGTTTATTTCCTTATTAATTATATTATTATTTTATTAAATAAATTTAATTTGGTCAAATTTTAATAATTTTAATTAGTTTTAATTCTTATCACCCTCCTGTGTGTATATAATATTGGTAGCATTTAGTTCTAATTGGTACATTTAGTATGTATGACAACTAGACATTTCTAATACATTTCTTCATGATTAGAAAATTGTATTTATAGAACAACCACGGTTCATTCATCCACAATTTCTATATATCACATATTTATCAATTCAAGAAATTCATTATAATCTTCGATAAACTTCTCGTGCATGATTTCATCGATTATCTAACAGGTTACAAGATCAAGAATTTTATGGATCAAAGATGGTCTCTTTTCTATTCTATAAATATAATGATAGATATATCAATTTTTTTCTTTTTTATGTGTTTGATATATTAATAATCGGCAATAATCAAAAGAGAATCATAACTCTATTAAATTTTCTCAATCAAAAATTTTCTATTCGAGATTTGTGTATATAGTGCTCTTTTTTTCTTGCTATTGAACTTATCATATATGACGAAGGTTGTCTTCTCTCTCAGAGCAAATATAATACTGAGCTTCTCGAAAGAGCTGATGGAGCACGTCTGATCTCTCACACCAATTGTTATAAACAACTTATCTGCAACTTCATCCATTTATGCTATATTTGATCGTCAAATTTATCAATGAATTCTTAGATCCGTATAATGTGTCACTATCACATAACTTGATATTACCTTTATAGTAAATCATATTTGTTAGTTCACTAGTGCTCCCACTAAACAAAATTTGGGAATATGTGAAAATAATAGTTCGATATCTCAAAGGTGTTATTCTACATAGTCTTCTTTTATATTGTTAATCATCTCAATACTTGCATGTCTATAATGATACAAATTGAGCAAACTCTTCTAAAGATAGTACACTCTATTAGTGGATATACAATATTTTTTGGGCAAAACATTATCTTATGGAATTCCAAAAAAAACAACTTATAGTATCTCATTCAATCATCAAAATTAATATAAAGATATAAGCAATACAACGCCTGAAATTATTTGGCTTTGATCACTACTTTTTAAACTTTATCTTATATTAAATGTTGCACAAAAAAATTAGTGTGAAAATAATAGAGCAACATACCTTATACTAAATCTAATCTTTTATGCTCGTATAAAATTTGTGAAAATTAATTTTTATTTTATCCGAGAACATATGACAACTCAATAATTAGTTCTCTTACGTTTATACAAATGATCAAATTATTAACATCTTTACTAAGTCAAATAATATTTCAATAGACTAACGAGTAAACTTAGCATCGGACAACCATTCCAAATCAAATGAGTATCAGAACACTCTAATTATTATAATAAATATTTCCTTTATTAATCTATCAACTATAATTAATTGATAGAATATTATAATAATTGTACTATTTATGGACGAACTAGATTATCAACTAGTTTATTACTGAAACCCATTTATTTCCCAATTACCTTTCTTTCTTTACACCCAGTACTAAGTCACTTCTCAACCATGAGTAGTTATTGGTGTACTTATATATTCATGGTAAGATGTCGATGTAGCTAGTGTCGACGGGGCTTTGCCACAAGGACAAGTTTGGATTTCCTGTGAATCACAATTCCATGCCCTTCATCCGCATCCAGCTCCTCTGCTCTCATCCCATCGGGCAACTCCCAGTCGAAATGAAGCAGTAAGGTGGCCAAGACAAGCTCCAGGGTGACCTCAGCCATTCCAATGCCAGCGCACCCTCTCCGGCCAACGCCGAACGGCAAGTACCGGAAGTCTTTTCCCTTGAAATCAAAAGCACTAGTGTTCAAGAACCTCTCTGGACAAAACTCGTCAGCCTTATCCCACAGCTTGGGATCCCTACCTAAGGCCCATGCATTGACCAACACCCTGGTGCCCTTGGGAATGTGATACCCCTGCAGTTGCGTATCCACCGACGCCTCTCGCGGAATCAGTAATGGTACAATAGGGTGCAGCCTCAGAGCCTCCATGATCACTGCCCTCAGATACTTCATCTCTTCCAATTTCTCCTCCCCAATTATCTCTTCTTTGGCTTCAGCTCCGACGACTTCTCGAATCTCCTCTTGCACTCTGCGCATCGCATTTGGATGGCGCATGAGCTCCGTCATGACCCATTCTATGGTCGCGAATGTTGTATCTGTGCCTGCACCAAACATGTCCTGCTTCCAAATATTAATTGACATGTATGTTTTTAAATTAAGATGAAAGATTAGGGGGGGAATTAAAGAGCATACGAAGATGAGGCCTTTAATGTTCTCTTGGCTGAAGATTCGGGCTGTACGTCCGCCCCAACGCCACTCTGCAGATAAAGTTGCTGGTGAACCCGATGATGACGTCGCTGACGTTGACCGGGCGGGAGGCGGCGGCGGCGGAGCGAATGTCAGCGACAAGAAGGGCGACCTCTGCTTGCCTAGCCGGGCTAAAGGAGAGAACCCGTGTGTGGCTGAGTAGGTGGACGGTGGCGATGCGGCGCAGTTGGCGCCACTGCTCGCCGTACTTGCTGAAGACCAGGTCCTGGTTGCCGTAGAAAAGGCGGTGGGTCACGGTGGTGTGGGGGCGTGTTAAAGTTAATGTGTTGACCATCATTATGAGGAAGTTGGACCATCACTCTTCCATCGTGCATGCAATTGTTGTATGAATCAAAGAGTCACCTTGATAAGCTAAAGAGTCACCTTGATAAGCTAAACGGTTACTTAGCATTTAAGCTTACTTACCCTCTAAGGTTCTTTCAAGTCTATATAAAGGCTTTGTAATCAAAAGTTTATGATATAGAAAACAAAATATCTCTTTCTCCTCAAGAGTTCTACCAAAATTCTTCAATATTTGGTATCAGAGCCTCCAGGTTCTACCAATCAAAATCTATGGCCAGCTCGAGCTTAACAAACATCAACCATCTCATTCCAGAGTTTAATGGCGAAGACTATGATTTCTGGTATGTAAAGATGAAGACCATCTTTCGATCTCTTAACCAATAGGAGATTGTGGAGAATGGAGTGCAAGAGCCCGAGGAAACCACTGCCCTCAACGAAGCCGGTCTGAAGAAATTAGAGAAGTCTCGACAAGCCGACGCAAGTGCTCTCTCAATCCTTCAAAGAGCAGTCACTAAGGCTATATTTCCCAGAATCATGCGTGCCGACACTGCTAAAGAAGCATGGGAGATCTTGCAGAGCGAATTTCAAGGAGATGTGAAAGTGAGAGCGATTAAGCTCCAATCACTACTCAAGGAATTCGAAAATGCCAAGATGCAAGAGAAAGAAACACTCATGGAATTCTCAACCAGAATATTTGATTTGGTCAACATAATGAAATCTCATGGTGAAGATATTACAGATCAGAGATTGGTACGAAAGATTCTCATCTGTCTTCCTGAGAAATATGATCCCATTGTTGCCGTCATTGAAGAAACAAAGGACCTAACAACACTCACAGTTCAAGAAGTGATGGCGTCCCTAAAATCGTTCGAGCAAAGATTGTCCAGACATTCTGAAAAGCCAATAGAGGGTGCATTCCAATCAAAGCTCAAAATTGGTAACAACGAACGAGAGGGCCAATCACGAGGTGGATGGAAATCAAGAGGACGAGGTGGACGTAACTCAAAAGGAAGAGGAAAAGATAACTCATCGAATTGCAGCAACTGCAATAAGCCAAATCACTCCGAGAAGGACTGTTGGTTCAAAGGCCAATCGAGATGCAAAATATGCAATCGATTTGGTCACCTCACCAAAGATTGCCGAAGTAGGAACTCTTATCAGGCAAATCAGGTTGGAGAAAATCAAACAGCTGAGGAGACACATGGAACATTCTATGTATGTCACACAGCCACCAACAAGGAGCAAGGAAAATGGTTACTAGACAGCGGATGTAGCAACCATATGACGCCGATCTCAGAAATTTTCTCTGAGATCGACAATAACATCAATGCTCCTGTTCAGTTTGGAAACGGAGAGCAAACAAAGTCAAAAGGACTTGGGAGAATCGCCATCGAGACGAAGGAAGGTCCGAGCTGCATCAACAATGTCTTGTGTGTGCCGAGCTTGAGTCAAAATTTACTCAGCCTTGGACAATTGGTGGAAAATGGGTACAAGCTCTGCTTCGATAACAATGAATGTGTTATATTTGACAGGAGAGATAAGTCAAAGGTGTTCACAAAGATCAAAATGGTCAATCGAAGCTTCGCTCTCAACATCAATTATGCCGATCTAAAAGCTCATCGAGCTTCTACCTCGGACTACCTGATATCAACCTTATGGCATCGACGACTTGGTCATCTTAATTTTCAAAGCCTCAAAGAATTATCTGGCAAGAGTATGGTGCAAGGACTTCCTCACATAGAAGGAAAGCAACATATATGCGAAGGATGCGCGTTTGGAAAGCAACATCGACTTCCTTTCCCGAAAGGAGTATCATGGAGAGCTAAAGAAAAGTTGGAACTTATCCACACCGACGTCTGCGGACCGATGGACACCCTTTCTCATGCTCAGAATAGGTATTTCATTCTTTTCATCGATGATCACACTCGCATGACTTGGGTCTATTTCATGAGACAGAAGTCGGAAGTATTTATGATATTCAAGAAGTTTAAGAGTCTCGTCGAAAAATAGAGTGGATGCTTCATCAAAACCTTAAGAAGTGACAGAGGCAAAGAATACACTTCTAAAGAATTTCATAATTTTTGTGAAGATGAAGGAGTAGAAAGGCAACTAACGGTAAGGTACACCCCTCAACAAAATGGTGTTACCGAGAGGAAAAACCAGACAATCGTTGAAATGGCAAAATCAATGATGCACGAGAAAGGTTTACCCAAAATCTTCTGGGCTGAAGCAGTCTACACAGCCGTTTACTTATCCAATCGATGCCCAACCACGGCCATACCAAACAAGACTCCGTTTGAAGCATGGAGTGGTAGAAGACCATCGGTGAACCATCTCAAGGTATTCGGAAGCATTTGCTATTCTCAAATTCCAAAAGAGAAACGAAGCAAACTTGACGAATCTAGCGAAAGATGTATTTTTGTCGGCTACAGTACCATGAGCAAAGGTTATAGACTATTTAACCTACAGTTGGGTCAAGTTATTATTAGCCGAGATGTTCAAGTTGATGAAAATGCTTTATGGAATTGGGAAGAAAACAAAGTTGAGAAGAAAGACATTTTGATCAGTACTGACAAAGAAGATGAAATTGAGCCAAGCACACCAGATTCAAGCTCATCTCAACCCAATGACGAAAGCTCAACTGATCCAACTTCATCAAACTCCTCATCCCCAAGCACAACTCCAAAAAGGTACAGATCATTAGATGATATATATGCTACATGCAATTATTGCTTCATTGAGCCTGAGAACTTTGATGAAGCAATCAAAGAAGAATTGTGGAAAAAAGCAATGGAGGAGGAAGTCCGTGTGATTGAAAAAAATCAGACATGGGAGCTTGTTGATAAACCGACAAATAAAGAAGTCATAGGTGTTAAATGGATCTACAAAGTCAAGCACAACCCAAACGGGTCCATTCAAAAACACAAAGCAAGACTAGTTGCCAAAGGTTATTCTCAACAGCCTGGAATTGACTATGGGGAGACATTTGCCCCAGTAGCTCGGCTTGACACAATCCGAGCTATAATTGCATTCGCCGCCAGCAAAGGGTGGAAACTTTATCAGCTTGATGTCAAGTCAGCGTTTCTCAATGGTGAATTGAAGGAAGAAGTGTATGTAGATCAACCTTAGGGTTTCATCCTAAAAGGAAAAGAAGGAAAAGTCTACAAACTTAAGAAAGCGCTATATGGACTTAAACAATCTCCTCGCGCTTGGTACAGTGAGATCGACAACTATTTCAACCAAACAAAATTCGAGAAGAGCAAGAGTGAACCAACTTTGTATGTCAAGCATCAAGGTAATGATGTTCTTATAGTCACTCTTTATGTTGATGATCTAATTTTCACTAGAAGCAACAAGAAGATGATCGAAGAGTTCAAAAATGACATGACTCAAAAGTATGAAATGAGCGATATGGGTCTACTTCGACATTTCTTGGGCATGGAGATCTACCAAGAAGAAGAGATAGTATTTATTTGCCAAAAGATATATGCAGAAAAGATTCTGAAGAAATTCAACATGCTGGGATGCAATCCTGTCTCTACACCACTTATTATGGGGGAGAAATTGAAAAAGGAAGATGGAGGAGAAGCAGCGGATGTCACTCATTACCGTAGCCTCATTGGTAATTTGTTATACCTCACAGCAACTAGACCTGATCTCATGTATGCTGCAAGTCTACTCTCAAGATTTATGCAGAGTCCGAGCCATTTTCATCTCGGTGCAGCAAAGCGCGTCTTACGATATGTTCAAGGGACAACCGACCTCGGTCTAAGCTTTCAAAAGAATCACGCACTTAACCTTGTCGGT
The DNA here is from genome assembly GCF_018446385.1 of Zingiber officinale. Taxonomy (NCBI): domain Eukaryota; kingdom Viridiplantae; phylum Streptophyta; class Magnoliopsida; order Zingiberales; family Zingiberaceae; genus Zingiber; species Zingiber officinale. The sequence goes on from NC_055988.1 coordinate 113,840,009, forward strand.
TATTGTGACAGTGATCTTGGTGGATCCTTAGACGACATGAAAAGCACCTCGGGGTACTGTTTCTCTTTTGGTTCAGCAATATTCTCATGGTTGTCCAAGAAACAACAAAGTGTTGCACAATCGTCTGCGGAAGCCGAGTACATCTCAGCATCAGTAGCCACTTCACAAGCAATTTGGCTTCGAAGAATCTTAGCTGATCTCGGTCATCATCAGATTGAAGGAACCGTGCTATACTGCGATAACAAATCTGCAATCGCTATGGCTAAGAACCCAGTTCACCACAGCTGAACTCGACATATAGCACTCAAGCATCATTTCATTCGACAGACAATTGAAGATAAAGAAATTCAACTTGAGTTCTGTCGATCTGAGGAGCAATTGTCTGACATCTTCACAAAAGCACTTCCGAGAGAAAGATTTGAACAACTCCGAGCCAAACTTGGAATCCGACAACACATTAAGGGGGAGTGTTAAAGTTAATGTGTTGACCATCATTATGAGGAAGTTGGACCATCACTCTTCCATCGTGCATGCAATTGTTGTATGAATCAAAGAGTCACCTTGATAAGCTAAAGAGTCACCTTGATAAGCTAAACGGTTACTTAGCATTTAAGCTTACTTACCCTCTAAGGTTCTTTCAAGTCTATATAAAGGCTTTGTAATCAAAAGTTTATGATATATAAAACAAAATATCTCTTTCTCCTCAAGAGTTCTACCAAAATTCTTCAATAGGGCGGCTGGCGAAGGCGACGTCGCGGGACTTCAACACCTCTTCAGCGGCGGGCGGCGAGGAGACGATGACGGTGGGGACACTGCCGAGGTGGAGAAGCATGACGGGACCGTACTTGGCGGAGAGTTCTTGGAGGATGCGGTGGGGGAGGGAGCCTGTGAGCTGGTGGAGGTTGCCAATGAGCGGTAGGGTGGGTGGAGATGGGGGTAGGAGATGGGTGGGTGACTTACTGGATTGTGTCCGGCGGAGGAAGTGGACGAGGAGGAGGAGGAAGGGCAGGAGGAGGAGAAGATGAGAAGGGTGAAAGAACTGGAACAGCATAGTGCAAGTATGAAGCATAGCACCTCCCCGCATTGATAGATGAAGAAGGAGAGAGGGAGGAGGATATGAGAGGTGAGAGACTCCAGATTGATAGATAGATATATATTAAATGGACTCGAGCAGTTCGAGTAAGTTACGTATAAAATTTTTGCAATTAACGGAAAATTATTTGTTTATTTGACATGATTTGCTCGTGGGGAAACACACTTCTATTGAAATAATATCAGCAATAGTGTGCACGCTTTCAATTATCTAACCCTTTGGTTGAAGTGGATAACCCAGCTCTACAAATCGCAGTCGGGATCGTTTGGATCGTAATCTTTGGGTCATTTCTGGACCAAGGATTATTAATAGATGAGATTCTACCTATATAACATATAGGGTCCATGAAATCCCATCTATGAATGAAGTGGTCCATCTTCTGAATCGCATTTTACGATCCAGGGGATCCGACGTCTTACAAATCGATCATCAAATAAATTTGGCAGTATAAAGTGTGGTCCAGAGGATCTAACCTCCTACAAATCGATCATCAAATAAATTTGGAAGCATAAACAACTTCTTGTCCAAGAGTTAATGTCCAGATTTTTTATTCAAGAAAATATCTTATAGTGCATGAATCTTAAAGACAGTCCTCTAGGGATGATTTAATATATGATTAGCGCATAAAATATTATCATTATGAGGTCTGAGATTCGAATCTCAGTATAATCGAGATAAATATCTCCTTTAAATATTAGTGACTATTCCAAAAATTAGTAGTCGTCTATGATTTACCTCCTACGTGTTGATCCTGAAACGGATTAACAGGAGCATTGAGACGAATGTATTCACATTTTTGACATCATGAATCGTGAAGACAAATAAATAAAAGAAAAATATTTTTTTTTCTCCCATTACATCAAAATCATTAAAAAATAAAGATCTTCTAAGATGGTTAAAATTATCATAAATGCTCTATCTATCGTAGAAAAACTCCATTTGCAAATGATAAAAAAAATATATCCAATATTTAACAAAAAAAAAATATCTTATAGCAGAAAATTTTGTTAAGGGGAAATTATTCCAGAAAAACATTCATTGTCGCAACATCAACAATAAATTTTTATTATAAAAAAAGTACCGTAGCAAATTCAAAATTCTAGTGTTAGGATTTGTTGTTTCATTAAAACTCATCAACAATCAGTACTTGAGGACCGCTAAGATAATAGATTTATCTTTTATTGAAAATCATCACAATGACATTCACATTGATTAATGTAAAAAAAGAAACTGTTTTTTCTTGCCCGTGAATAAATATATAACCATGAATATAAATAAATAGATTGTATATTTTCATGACAAACACCAACAATAATAATACTCGAACATGTTATAAATGAAGGAAATGGGAGCCCACGTTGTTTAAGAGAAAATGTCTCTTTTACGTTTGGGATAATTCTAATTATAAAATCGTTTGGGATAATTCTAATTATAAAAAGAGCGTCTAAGGATGATTCAAAGGATTAAGAATATGAGATTTATTTTTCATCAAGGAAGAAGAGCATCTGAGGTTACAGGCAAGGGCGGATGCACACTAGGAACCGAGGGGCCCACGCCACCCCCGGGCTCCGTCCATGTTTGCTCCCATCCATGTTCGTCCATATCCGTGAGCATGTCTTTCTCATGCCTTGGCCATCTGCACTAATGGTTAGTAATCATCCGTTATTTACTTCTTCCGTGTTGACCTAAGGACAGATTCACAAGTACACTAGGGTGAGTGAATTACCTTTTTTACCACATAATTTGTTCTCTTACATAACTTTTTACTTATCATATGATATTTTTTTCAACTACATGTATCTGCTATTGCAATGGTTTCTTTATTTCTTCATGTCCAAAAAAATAAGATTGTCTAGACCCAATGGTAATAAATCTTATCAAGTGATTTCAACACTGTATGATAATACGGATATTTATTTCGTGTAATATGGTATGATATGTGGCTTTTGCCAAACACACAAGTGAAAGAACTTTTATGCGGATATATAATATTTGTATAAATACATGTATATGTGGATATAGCTGGTTCAAAATGAATTAGCAAATATAAAAAATGGAATTATATTGCACATTAGGAACTGGATTTAACGTTATACTATATTATATTAATGATTGCGGTCATAAATTATTTTTAGCATATGATGTTAGAAAATAATTAAAAGATACTATCGGAGAACTTATGATAGTTTCCTTAAAAGAGAATACAGATCCTTATAAGAATTTTAAGAGAGTAAATTATGAGAATAATTTTGTTGAAATAATTTATCTAAAATTGAATAATAAAAGAAAGAGTTTCGACATAATACTGGTAAGAATTATGAAACTTCTTAAGTAAATTAATGAAGAAACGAGCGCCACTTAATTTTATTTCATAGAACTTTGGTTCTAGAAAAAATTCTTTATGTTAGATGAGTAATCAAAATAAGTTTATATAAATTCATAGCATTTGCTTTTGTGCATAAAGAAGACTTTTGGAGGTTTTCATATGTTCATATATTTCGGCCAAATTGAGATGATTTTTCCTCATTAGGTGGATCGTGGGTCGTTCACTGGTTGTTCACTCTATGTTTATGTGAATTCTACTCCTTTTGCACTTAGTCGTGTCCATCGAGTTCTACTCCTTTGACGACCGAAACTTCCCCAAGACCCCAACTCTGTCATCGGCTCAATCTGCTTGCTTGTAGGCACCTTCTGCCTCCTCTCCGATAGTCTTAACCATGCGGCATTCAAATATAACGTATAATAATTATTTTCGTCACTTGGTATGCGGCTCCCCAAATCTAAAATCCTGGATCCATCCCTGGTTACAGGATTTAGTTTGTGAACTTGCAAGGACTTTCCGATTTCATATTTGTGATTGCTCTTTCGACAACAAGAGACGGTTTCCTCCACCCAATATTCTCTCCTCTCATAATTCCGCCGTAACGAGGTATGATTTAATGATTTTATACAATTCCAATATAATTCTTATAATGATATCAGAGCATTAGTAGTTATACCGAGTTGCTTTTTCTCATCACCTTGTGCACGATTGATGTGTCGCAGCAGACGAGCGTCGCCAACCGCATCACAGCAGAAGGAGGCCGTGGTAGGGTTGCAGAAATACCGGTGATATGGTCATAGAACAACGACACTGGAGAGCAGCTAGCGTGCTCGTTAGTCTACACAATCGTGACAATGTCGCGATTTACATAGGAGTTACGCTTACGTCGCAGGGGTATGCCGGCGATGGTATTCCTGACACAGCAAAGTTCCCGGGTGGTTGGAGACGCTCCTGTGGCCGGCGACGTGTCTTTGGTAGCCTCTTGCAAATTGTGTGAGCAGGCGTTGACCACCTCATTAGGCCAAGGGTGACCGGAGTTTGGTGCCGGAAAGGACTAGCGATTATCCCAATAGGTCGGTAATAGGCTGGCATGGCCGGTGACCATGTCTATTGTGGTTACGTGGTTGAGGCAGCGTGAGTGACCTGCGGTGAAGAAAGCGGCAAAGAACAAAACACACATGCTGCATGAATATGACGAAGCATAGTGATTTGAGAAAAAAGTTTATTTTTTATAAATCAAATAAAAATAAAAAAATAAATAACGTTTTAGTTTTTTTTTTTTTTTTTTTTTTTTTTTTTTTGGATAAGTGGTTTGATTTTAGAAAATCAAAACTAAAAAAACCGTGAGCGTGAAAAAAAACGAAACAGTAAGTTTAAATCTTACTTCTCTAGTACCGGTTTCATATCAAACTAAATTGCTTTGAACTGATTTAATTTAAAGTTTAAATTATTAGTTGATTTAATTAAATTAGATTAGTTTAATCAGACTCAAATATGATTTAAATCATAGGTTAATTTAATCAAATTATTTTAGTTAAATTAAACGATCTGATCTTATTTGAACTATTAGTCGATTTGAACGAACCAGTTTTAATCTAAATTGGAATCAATTTGGATTAATTTGAATAATTGGATCTTTCCTAATATGGTTAAATGATAAGATTTATTCTATTGAGTCAAATTTGATCAAATGGATTAGATTTATTCTAATAAGTCAAATTAAACTAATGAGAATTGGTTTGATCGAACGGATTTGAGTTTGATCAATAAGTCTGAGATTGTCTTAAATGAGCTTCAATTAAACAATAACAAAATATAAATATAGAAAATTCATGTCCAATTGGATTAGTTCTAACGAGGACAAAGGATCAAGCTCAAAGTTCGATTTCCCAATTGGCATGTCTAATGGGCCAGTCGACTTAGACTCCTAAAAATCGAGAAAATTTATTTTTCTTAATTAATAATGTTGGTTCTATAACTATATAAATTGAATTAAGCTAGTTTTGTACTGATTAGTTGGTTGTGTATTGACTTATTTAATTTCAATTTACAAATGGCATGAATGAGATATGAGAGCAGATTCAGGAGATAGAGTATAACTCTGTTTATAGAGCCGACGGACACATTGAACAGCTCGATAGATTATTTGGAAACTCAAGCGGGAAGAGTTTTCAGTCATGGACAATTACAGGATCTAGGCTTTGATGCATTCATTGCCGGTGTATCCCAAGGTGGTAGCAAATTATGTATGGGAGCGCCATGAAGGACGAGTCACATATTCATAGTTATGTGAGAAACTGCTTTATCATATGGATGAAGAGAATCTTAAAAAGTCTTAAGAGGATCCTGATGAGTTTGATAAAGATCCAAAAGAGGATTCGATTGTGGATCCAATGGAGAATCCTGAAATTGTCTTACCTGAGATTGTCTCAAATGAGTATACGTTGAAAGGAATTATGTTGATCACTGTACTAGTGTTTGTCCTGATGAAAGTGGTGTTAGCCTATCTAGTCTATTAGAGTTTTTTTATTGTAATTGTCATTATGTATGAACAGTATTACTCTACTTTGTTCATGTCAATTTGTTATATGTTAACAATATTAGCATGTTTATGTTAATGATATGTTCATTTATATATTTGTTTATGTTGATTACTTCACTTATGATAATATGATCAATAAAATATACTCTTTCATTAGTTTATTATGAGTATAATAATTGATGATTAGTTCATTAGTTTGAATGTATATAATAGTATTGATTAATGTTGATTTAATTGGTCATACAAATAATAAGTGAAAATATAGTTATCACTTGATTTGTAAACTAACTCAAATTGATATTGAGTCAATCATAAATTGCATGCATATGAATTACACTAAATACTAAACAATGTGTTTATTTATGTTAGATTATGACAACTAAAAATATCATAGTTGAACTCAATAAAAGAGAGAACCTTAACGGTGATAATTATAAGATTTGACATCTCAGGATACAGTATGTACTTAAGGAACAAGAAATTCTGGAAACTGTAAATTAAGTTATGGTAGAACATGTAGATGGTCCCACTACAAACAACAGACGAAATCTTGATGTCTATAAGGCATGGAAGAAAAAGGACTCTACTGTAAAGGGCATATTGATTAGTTCAATGGTAGATGACCTAGCTTTTGAGTATGAGTCATATCTTTCGGCTCATGTAGTTTGGGTAGCCCTTAAGGAGAAATACAGTGGAATAAGTCTGAGCAAGCTTCGATAGCTGACAATCAAGTTTGATAGCTACAAGAAGCGTCTGAATGTTTCAATGGTTCAACACCTTAAGGAGATATTGAACGTGATTCGAGAGCGTAAAACTGCTGGTCATAAGTTGACCAATGAACAACAGTTTCAAGCAGTTATTTGTTCCCTTCTAGATTCTTAAGAGATCATGAAACAGACTCTTACTCATAATGAGAGTATCAATACTTTCATTGACGTCCCGCGTCATATAGAATTAGACACGGAGAAGTTGAATCCGTAAGGATTTCTCAACTAGCCTTTGTAGCTACAGGTTCTATTGGATCATCTAAATCTATAAAAAAGAAATAGTCCAAGAAAGGGAAGGGAGAGAAGAAAGAAGTTGCTACTGTAGAACAGGCTCCAATCAAGAAGAAAAGAAAAGAAGACTGAAGTGAAATCTAAAAGCAAGTTGATTTGCTTTAGTTGCAACAAGAAGGGTTACTTTGCTCGGGAGTGCAATAAGCCAAAAAAGGTAAATCTAATTATGTCTTCTTTTCCTGAGCATTTTGTTGTTAGTTCAATGTTGTTAGCTGATTCTAATTCTTTGTGGATTATACATTCGGGAGTAATAAACCATGTAACTTTGGAGCGAGTTACATTTGTCGAGTATCGTCGGGTACTAGCTGATAACAAGTGGATCTATGTGGGAACCAATGCAAGAGTTGAAGTCAAAGGAATTGACACTTGCAAATTCAATCTCCGTGGTGGTAGTATTTAATTTCTACATGATATCCTGTATGCCCCTAAAATTTAACGAAATCTTATTTTTATTACATATCTTCTTGATTTAGGGTACTGTATTAATTTTTACAGTCGATGTGCTGAACTTAAGATTGACTCAGTGTCAATCAGATATGATTTTTAACAAATGATTTTATAATTCTTGATGTAGAATAAGATGTCAATTGTGCTATTGAGAGTTGTTTTTGAAGGATAAAAAAATGTGATAAAATAGGGGTTGAATATCGTTCATTTAAAAAAATTTCTTTTAATCATAAAAGAGAATAAGAATAAGCAATGGAAAAAGAAAAAAACAATACAAATGAGTCAGATGGTTACTTGGTTCGGAGTCTATGACAATTTGTACTCCAAAACTCGTAATTTTTTATCACACCATTGGACAATTTAAAAATAAATTGAAGATTTCAATAGTGCCTACTCAATTTACTATTGTTGTTGGAAACCAAATCAACCAATCAAGCAATGTTAAATCGTGTCAATAGTCGACTAACGGTATTTGAACAATAGACTATTCATTTAGAAAAAATTGATTTATGAAAGAGAGAAGAAAACTGATAGTTTGACTATAAAAAAGGAGGATTAAAACAACTCAAAAAGATACATAAAAATGATTTATTAGTGAATCTCTATATTCCTAAGTACTGAAAGCTTCCATCTTTTTTCCCTTTGTAATTGTAAGGTATTCTGATGCTTCATTTTATAAAGGAGCTTGCTTAAGAAAGTTTCTTCACCGTCAATTTTTTTTTAAAAAGGAAAAAAGATTCTATATTTTAATACATTAACTTGGTATTAAGGAATTCAATTTGGTATTCACTCCGTTTTGTCCTCACCACGATCCATAACTTAGCAGTGACTCACAACTAACTTTAGTAAAGTAAATACTATATTAAATTTATTTCATATATAGTAGTGACTCGTAACTAATTAATCTATTCAAAAAATTAAATATTTAAATTAACTAAAAAATAATAATTTATAATGATATGTAAGAGGGTAAATGAACCAAACCTTTCGTGAACTATTCGAAACTCTATTTGATAAAAATTCATTTGAGCTCGTTTAATGAGACTTGTTAAGATAAACAAACCAAGCTCAAGTTTAACAATACTCGACTCTGTTAGCTCGTGAATATGTTCGTCAGTAAACTTATGGATCAACTTTTAAATGAAAAAAAAAATAATTTTGTTATTAAATTTATAGATTTTACATTCTAATTATGAAAAATATAGGTAAATATATTAAATTTATTTATTATAATAAAATTATAAATTTTAATAAAAAAATTATAAATATATCATTTAATTTTTAATAAATATTTAAATATATAAATTATATTTATTAAACTTATTTAGGTTCAATATAAATTCAAATAAGCTAGTAAGTTATGAATATATTTGTTAAATAAAATTTGAGTTCAGTTCGATTATAAATGAGTTAAATTTAAATATTTAAAAATTCGACTTAACTCAACTTGGTTACACCCCTAATAACATGAGGCCAGCTGACTGATTTCTTATTTATGCTTAGGTGTTTTAATCTGCTATCATCTGAATGGGTGTCCGTAGCGAAATAATAATTTGGTAGTTTGATTTGCACGGCTTTGACAGAGGTTGTACGTAAACGTGTGCTTGGGACAATCTGGTTGTTCTTCAACCTGGCAACACAAATTTGTTGCTTGTAAGGAATTATATAGATACGGTTCAAAATTTTTATCTGAGGAACGTTTCAAATTGTCCTTTCTATGAAGTGTCACAATTTCCTTAAAATTCCTCATCATTTTCATGCTAAGACATAATTAAGGTTTAGTTTAACTTCTACCTCCATACCCGTAGGCCAGGGGCCGCTGAGTGACAAATTCATCTTTTTATTATTATTATTATTATTATTATTATTATTATTATTCAATTTCATCCCATTAATTTTAAAAATAGACTGTATTTTATTATTTTTACTTTTTGATTCAAAGAATTATTTTTTTACTTATTTTTATTCATAGCACGGAAATTGTTGAGTCCCGGGTAGCTTCTGAAGTATGCAAATTGATCGTCGAGGCTAGTGTTCGACACTATCTCCGTAAACGATATTGCTCCGCTACGGTACTTAACGGATTGTTGCAATTCGTTCCCAAGATACAACGACGACGAACGTCTCGGAATCGTAGCACTCCAACTTCCGAGACCAGCGTACCTTCTAGTAGACTTCTTGGACTCTTGAATGCACAAGATGAGATAAATGCTTGAGGAAGAGAAGAAAGGATTGAGTGAATTGAGTGAATTTTCCATCATATAGCCATCCATTCCCTAAGTCAACTGTCCAGTCATCTCCCTTTGCCCACGAGGATGCCGCATAGGTGTTGCCACGTCAGGTACGAGCTTGACACGTCACCCGAGTGCCACGTAGGCACTGGAATGTCACCTGGAGCATAAATTTAAGCTCATCAATGCTCCAAAGTGCGCCTACAAAGCGCCCATTGCGCACGTGGTGGGTGGCGGGCTCACAGGTGCGAGCACCTGCTCGCCCTGGGCTAAGGGGTAACCTGTCCTTTTATTTTTGTGTTAACTCCATTAACACATCTTCATTAATAAGTAGAGAATACACATCAAGAATTTCCGATGTGGGACTATTCTCCCATGCACTTTATTAATGAATAATAAATGTTATTTTGGGCTGACTTTAAACATTAATTTCTCATTCACCTTTAATCGGTTTTGAGCAAATTAATAGTCTAAATCTATCTACGCGAATCGTAGATTTCAATTTTAAAGTCAATTACGACTTTCAACAATTGATGGCTTCCTTCCTCTAAATCGTTTTGGTCCATTTAAGGCCCCAATATCCAACAATCCCCCACATGAATGGAAATTAATACAATGCGTGTATGCATGCTGACATTTTACAAGAGTCCAATCGATAAGTCACTGCATCGGGAGAGGTAGCATATGACTTTGAACCTTCGGTAGTGAAATGCTATCGAGTATACTAGGCTGCGCAGTGAACGTGATGTCTTGAACTGCTCAGCTGTTGGTGTATACTGAGACAATAACACCCACATAGAGATCTATCTCACCTACTTTAGGTTCTCATGGTTGGTTCCGTTTCGACCATGGATACCATCTTGGATTCATGAGTGTTTCATTGAAGCGGCATGTCTTCACACTCACATAGGTGACACTTCTATCAAGAGTATCCTACCATACTCCACCTTATCAGGTATAGAAATCACTAAAAGCATAAGCTTAACCTCACTACATGAGGTAGGACAGCACAAATTCATCCTAGGATTGGGATAGAGATAAACTATCTAATGTGCTGGACCACAACTTCTGTAACTTCGTTGTCCCATTGAACCAAGATCTTGGGATCTCTAGTCAACAAGGTTGGGTTACCGCTACAGTCGTTTTTAGTTGTAGATTTTTAATCTCATTCCTCTTGATGAGCAGTATACTTGATCTCGACTCAACCCCTTCGTTAGAGGATCTGCCAAATTATCTTTGGACTTAACATAGTCGATTGCAATCACTCCATTCGAGATCAACTGCCTAATGGTATTATGTCTACGACGTATATGTCGTGACTTCCCATTATACATATTACTCTGTGCCCTTCCAATCGCCGATTGACTATCACAGTGGATTAGTACGGCAGACACAGGTTTCACCCAGCTAGGAATATCTTCCAAGAAATTCCGCAATCATTCAACTTCAGCTGCTTTGTCTAGTGCTATAAACTCGGATTCCATAGTTGACCGAGCAATGCAAGTCTGCTTAGTGGATTTCCAAGATACTGCTCCCCCACCGATCGTGAATACATATCCACTAGTGGATTTGGAGTCTTTTGTATCTGATATCCAATTAGCATCACAATATCCTTCCAACACAGCGGGATATTTTCCATAATGTAATCCATAGTTCATAGTATATTTCAAATATCTGAGAACTCGCATCAATGCTTTCCAATGGGTGTCGTTTGGATTACTCGTAAAACGACTCAGTTTGTTGACCGTACAGGCAATATCCGGACGTGTGCAGTTTGTGAGATACATCAAACTGCCTATTATCCGAGAATATTCCAACTGCGATATGGTCTCACCATGGTTTTTCGCTAAGTGTTGACTTAGATCCATAGGTGTTTTCACTGAAGAGAGATCGTACGCATTGAATTTTTTCAATACAGATTCTACATAATGGGATTGTGTTAAAACTATCCCTTCTGATGTCCTGAGAATTTTAATTCCCAATATAACATCTGCTTGACCCATATCTTTCATATCAAAATTTCTGGTCAACATTTTCTTTGTAGTCATGATTACATCATGATTACTGCCCATTATTAGCATGTCGTCTACGTATAGACAGACAATTACATAGCCTTCATGTGTGTTTTTGACATAAATGCATTTGTCACATTCATTTATTCTGAATTTGACAGCATTACTTTGTCAAATTTTTCGTGCCATTGTTTAGGCGCTTGCTTAAGTCCGTACAACGACTTAACAAGTCGACACACCTTTTTCTCATTTCCAGGAGCCATGAACCCTTCGGGTTGCTCCATATAAATTTCTTCTTCCAACTCACCATTTAAGAACGCAGTCTTAACATCCATTTGATGTATTTCAAGGTCATACAGTGCTGCAATGGCTATTAGCACTCGTATGGACGTAATCCTTGTCACCGGTGAGTATGTATCGAAGTAATTAAGGTCTTCCTCTTGCTTATACCCCTTGGCTACAAGTCTGGTCTTATACTTGTCAATTGATCCATCAGCTTTATACTTACGTTTTAGTATCCACTTACAACCTAATGATTTATTACCAGAAGGAAGGTCTACTAATTCCCAAGTATGATTATTCATGATAGACTCAATTTCACTATTGACAGCTTCTTTCCACATTGGAGCATCGGGTCTAGAGAGAGCTTTACTTAATGTTCTTGGTTCCATTTCTGACATGAAAGTCATGAATTCTGGCCCAAACGATTTCTCAATTCTAGCCCGTTTGCTACGACGTGACTCTTCACTTTGATCGTCAATAGTCCTTTTATAACAGCTAAGTTCGGTAACGTCATTTTTGTTTGAACTTCCGTTGTTATCACTTTCAACGTTTCCCTTTTTATTTGGGAATACGTTTTCAAAGAATATCGCATTCTGAGATTCTATGGTTGTTCCCACATGTATATCAGGAATGTCTGATTTGTGAACTAGGAAACGATATGCACTACTATTATGGGCATATCCGACAAATATCGCATCGAACGTTTTAGGTCCGATCTTTACTTGCTTTGGTTTAGGTACTTCGACCTTTGCCAAGCACCCCCACACTTTCAGGTATTTGTACGATGGCTCACGGCCTTTCCATAGTTCATATGGAGTTTAATCATTTTTCTTATGAGGGATTCTGTTGAGAATGTGATTTGCCGATAATATTGCTTCCCCCCACAAGTTTTGAGGTAAGCCTGAATTTATCAACAAGGCATTCATCATTTCTTTTAGTGTCCGATTTTTACGTTCGGCAACACCGTTTGATTGAGGTGAGTAAGGCAAAGTTGTTTGATGGATAATGCCATATTCTGTACAAAATTCATCAAACGGTGCACCATATTCTCCACCTCTATCGCTTCGAATTTTTTAATTCGTTTGTCAAGTTGGTTTTCAACTTCTGTTTTATAGGTTCTGAACGCCTCTAGGGCTTCGTCTTTACTTCTTAAAAGAAAGACATAACAGAACTTAGTGCAGTCATCGATAAAAGTAATAAAATATTTTTTACCTCCTCTAGTTTGCACAAATTTCAAGTCACATAGATCACTATGTATTAACTCTAGAGGAGTTGTTGTCCTTTCCACCGAATAAAAAGGTAGTTTCGTCATTTTCGCTTCCACGCACACTTCACATTTGTGTGTTCCGTCAACATTGACGTTTGGTAATAAATTTAATTTGACGAGACGTTTGAGAGTATTATTATTCACATGTCCGAGTCGATCATGCCATAAATTAAAACACTCAACAATATAGCTGGAAGCATTTATTTTATTACCATCAAAATTTCGGAGTACAGGCATTACAACCATTTTGAATAGACCCTTTTCTAGGTACCCCTTTCCTACGAAGACACCATTCTTCGTAAGTACAAAGTTGTCTGACTGGAACACTAGCCTAAATCCGGCCTTGACCAATGCCGCTCCAGAAACTAGGTTCTTACTGATGTCGGGAACATGGAGTACATCAATGAGTGTTAGCTCCTTTCCGGACGTCATCTTCAGAACAACCTTTCCGAGTCCAACAATTGGCGACGTCGTGGAATTACCCATATAGAGCTTCCTGCCATTTATTGGAGTATACTTGGAGAACATCGCTTTATCGGAACAGATATGACGAGTTGCTCCAGTATCAATGAACCACTACTTCGGGTTAGTATCCACCAAGTTAGCTTCAAATACAACCGTAGTGAGATCCAAGTCCTCAAGAGAGGTTGCGACATGATTCGCAACATCCTTTGGCCCCTTGGTTGGCTTCTTTGGGCGTCTGTAGTCCTTGGATAGGTGTCCTGCCTTTCCACAGTTATAGCAGGAGCCTTTGAACTTCTTTGCTTGAGCCTTCTTTTTGAACTGCTTCGGCTTTTTGGCGTTCGGCTCGACCAGGTTGGACATTTCATCTATAGTCCGTTTGGTTCCTCTGGAGTCGGATAACTTTCGATTATCCTCCTCTATTCGTAGCCTCAGGATCAGGTCTTGCAGCCCTATCTCCTTTTGCTTGTGCTTTAGGTAATTCTTGAAATCCTTCCATGACGGAGGGAGCTTCTCAATTACCGCAGCAACTGCGAATGTCTCGTTCAGCTTCATGCCTTCGGCGTCCAGATCATGCAGTATTAATTGCATATCTTGGACTTGAGATGAGACGTTTTTTGAGTCCACCATCTTGAAATCCAAAAACCGACCAACGATGAATTTCTTCAATCCAGCATTTTCGGTCTTGTATTTCTTCTCAAGGGATTCCCACAAAGATTTCGCCGTCTCCAGAGAATAATATACGTTATATAACGTGTTGTCCAAGGCGTTGAGTATATAATTGCGGCACAGAAAATCTCCATGAGACCACGCATCGCTAGCAGCCTTACTACCTTCCGTAGCGGCTGGCGTGTCTTCGTGCAAAAATCGTACAAGGTTTAGCGTTGTTAGATAAAATAGCATCTTCTGCTGCCATCTTTTGAAGTCGGTTCCGGTGAATTTCTCTGGCTTTTCTCCGTGCGGAATGGTTGTCGGAATGGCGGTCGAAACGACCGTCGGAATGTCGTTGGTAGCCATATCAGTTTGCAGGAAATATCGTTTACGACTATTGAGTCCCGGGTAGCTTCTGGAGTATGCAAACTGATCGTCGAGGCTAGTGTTCGACACTATCTCCGTAAACGATATTGCTCCGCTACGGTGCTTAACGGATTGTTGCAATTCGTTCCCAAGATACAACGACGACGAACGTCTCGGAATCGTAGCACTCCGACTTCCGAGACCAGCGAACCTTCTAGTAGACTTCTTGGACTCTTGAATGCACAAGATGAGATGAATGCTTGAGGAAGAGAAGAAAGGATTGAGTGAATTGAGTGAATTTTCCATCATCTGGAGGGTTCTATTTATACTGAATGAAGAGGTTGATTGTCCTTTGGGTGAGTGGATGTGTTCCTTGGGCTGGATCGATCTAGATCATCCATTCTGAAGGGTTGTAACCCTTCACCAAGCCCACTTCAATCTCATCCATCAGATCTGAGGAGTTGTGACCCTCATATCCCGCTTATTGTCATCGGCCATTGGATCTGGATCCATTGATTCGATGCTTCAGATCAAGTCTCATCCCAAGCCATCAGATCGTTACTCTTTGCGATCCAACGCTCTAGATCGCATCACAAGCGATCCATCATACCTATTTGATCAACGTTGATCAACGGTAGCCATCCATTCCCTAAGTCAACTGTCCAGTCATCTCCCTTTGCCCACGAGGATGCCGCATAGGTGTTGCCACGTCAGGTACGAGCCTGACACGTCACCCGAGTGCCACGTAGGCACTGCAATGTCACCTGGAGAATAAATTTAAGCTCCTCAATGCAAAATGCGCCTACAAAGCGCCCATTGCGCCCATTGCGCACGTGGCGGGTGGCGGGCTCACAGGTGCGAGCACCTGCTCGCCCTGGGCTAAGGGGTAACCTGTCCTTTTATTTTTGTGTTAACTCCATTAACACATCTTCATTAATAAGTAGAGAATACACATCGAGAATTTCCGATGTGGGACTATTCTCCCATTCACTTTATTAATGAATAATAAATGTTATTTTGGGCTGACTTTAAACATTAATTTCTCATTCACCCTTAATCGGTTTTGAGCAAATTAATAGTCTAAATCTATCTACGCGAATCGTAGATTTCAATTTTGAAGTCAATTACGACTTTCAACAATTGATGTCTTTCTTCCTCTAAATCGTTTTGGTCCATTTAAGGCCCCAATATCCAACAGAAATTTGGAGTTAAAATGGGTCATAAAGCTCATGGAACATGAAGTTGCAATAAGGAGCACGCTCTAGCCATGCCCCATGACAAGGGTGTACTCCTACGGCTAAGAAAGACGAATAATGGAGCGGAAAAAGACTCAATACGAGTTAGACATGCCTCATTATTGAGTTGAACATACGAATCATACATGAAGAAAAAGGCTTTCAAAAGACTATCAAATTGGAGTTTAAATCAAGGAAGACGCTCTAGTTGTGTTCCTTAACACGTGGATGTTCCTATAAATAAAATTTGATGAAAAACGGAGCTAAAATAGTTTAGAGCCTCCAAAACATCTCAATGGTGCTTTTAGGCACGACCATGTCAAAACTGTAGTTTTTCCTGAGAGAATCATGGCTTGGTCGTGCCTTTTAGGCACGGCTGTGTCTTTTAGGCATGACAATGTTAAAGGTAAGTCTAAAAGACACTATCGTGCCTACAAGACACAGTCATATTGAATTCTAGACTGCACTGAGGATTAAAAGTAAAGTGGCTATAACTTTTTGCTCGATTGGAGTATAGGTCATACGACCTATAAAAAGTTAGATAATTTTAAGATATACAACTTTACTTCAAGGGCCAATCCGATAAAATCAAGTCTAAGGAGTGAAAAATCTATTTTAACAGAGCCCCACGAATGGAGCAGAGCTGAAATGTTTGGAGAGGTATAAAAGGGTCAAGAAAACCCTTGCTTGAATCATCTTGAACTGAGGACTTCCCTCCATGCCTTGGGAGAGGGTTTTCCCATTCTAGGAAAAACCCTAGAGTCACCATTCAAAGAACTATCGCAATGATACATCCATCGTCAGAGCGAGGAATCCATCCAAAGACACAGGCATCACATCGATAAGCATTCTCTTATCTCTATTTCTTATATTGAGTTATAAATTATTATTTTCTTTATCTCTTGAGTGCATTTCCTTTGTTATGGAGTAGATCCTTCGGATTTAAGGATATAAGGAATAGTTGTGATGTGATGTTTATTTATAAACTATAAATTTGGTCATTTCTATAGGATCGAGACTTGCTAGAGGGGGTCGGATGAATATCACTCGTAGCTTTCACGTTCATTTAAAATCAATCCGAGTAAAACACAATGAAAAGTAAAGAACACGGAACAAGGACACCAAGGATTTTACTTAATTCGGAATCTATGACAATTTCTACTCCAAGGCTCATATGTGAGAGTGCTTTCAATGGGCAATCACTAATAAATCAGAAGATTACAAGTACAAAGTATTGTAATAAAACAAAGTTTACCGATGACTTGGAAAGTTGGATCTTTTGCCCAGTCGTTGTCGGAGTAGAGTTACGGTGTTGTAGATTCATCTTTTAAGCAGCACGCACTTGAGAAAATTGTTCTAAATGAATGTTTGAATGTGTGTCAAAGTGCTTGGTTGAGGCCTTCTTTTATAGCCGAGTTGAGCCTGATCCAGATCCATTGATTTCAGGATTAGATTTGACTTGACGTAGATCGGTCGACAGAACTTTCTACATCTGCCCAGCTTCCCATCGTTCGGTCGATCGATATCATCGTTCAATCGACCGATCCCACTATCCTTGTTGGCTTTTCTGGTCCGATCTGTTGGTGCAATCGACCTCTAGAGTTTTGATATTTGACAATATACCTAAGTGATCCTGTCCGAACCAGGAGTCAACGGACGCTGGGGATGTGGCGCTCCCTGCTGGATCCTTGAGTGCTCCGGCGAACCTGCACAGAAGTCGGGCCGGGGAGGGGTCCCCGGCGACGACCCTCCGACGCTCAAGTCAGGAAAGAAGAAGACGATGAAATAGCTCCGAAGATCAGAGTTTTTTTTATACCTCTGGCGAAGTCTGCGGGCTCTTATATAGAGCTCTGAGGAGGCTGATGCACATACACCGAGGCACACACGTGTCCTCAGCCCATACCCAGTATGGGCTTGTCAGAGGAGCTTGCCTGACCCCTTACTGCTACAGTCCGCGCACGTTTCTGATGAGACAGCATAATCTGCTGTCTTGTCATTCTAGCTCTTTTGTTTCCGCACCGAGCGGCATGCCGCTCGGCAGTCCCCTCACGTCCGACCGGACTAAGGTATACGTCCGTTCGGGGTATTTCTGGTCATGTGCTCTGGACTGTTTGCAATGTTGATAGTTTATTCCTTCGGCCGAGCGGGCCATCCGCTCGGCACTACTATACTGTTCATCATGAGTGTCGGAACCCCGACTTCCCGCCGGGGTGTATTGCTTCCGCTCGGAAGCTTCAGCCGGTCGTTACCATCATTATCCGCTCGGCCAAGCTTCTGGTTGGCCTTTTACCTTTCGACCTCCACGTGGCGTTGACTCTGCTAAATGGGGACTCCCTTCAAGTCTAGTCGAAGGAGGCGATTAGTCCGACTGACTGGACTATTGTTTCGCCGAACGGCTCTTCCAGGAAATCATTATCCGCTCGGCCGATGAGGCGGTAATTACGGCCTCCGTCAACGCCATCGTCCCTCCTTTCTTGTGCTCGAAAGGGGATTTCTGTCGAAGTATTTTTGATAAGCGAGTCGAACGGCCGTACGTTGCCTTATCCTTCCACTCGGACGTTTATAGATGCCGGCTCGTCTCTCGATATTTAACGTCGGTGCTCGACGGCGTGGTTATTTATAGCCGGTCGGCGCGGCTCTCGATCTTTAACGACGGGGCTCGTCGGCGCGGTTATTTATAGCCGGTCGGCGCGGCTCTCGATCTTTAACAACGGGGCTCATCAGCTTTCCGCTCGGACGTTTATAGACACTGGCTCGTCTCTCGATATTTAACGTCGGTGCTCGACGGCGCGGTTATTTATAGCCGGTCGGCGCGGCTCTCGATCTTTAACGACGGGGCTCGTCGGCTTTCCGCTCGGACGTTTATAGACGCCGGCTCATCTCTCGATATTTAACGTCGGTGCTCGACCGCGCGGTTATTTATAGACGGTCAGCGCGGCTCTCGATCTTTAACGACGAGGCTCGTCGGCCTTTGAGGCTAATTTGTACTCTCATTTTTGCTTCCTCCGTCCGAACGGTACGGGGCCTTCGGTTTTTTATGCCGATGCAAGGATATCACACGCCCGGCCGAACGGCTTGGACCTTCGTCCTTGAGCATTTTGCTCGAATAATTTACCTCCGGCTGAACGGCTCGGGGCCTTCGCTTTCGAGCTCGGGGCTCGGCTAACATACTCCTCGATACTCGAGCGTTTGGCTCGGCTAATATACCTCCGTCCGAATGGTCCGGGGCCTTCGATACTCGAGCGTTTGGCTCGGATAATTTACCTCCGGCCGAACGGTCCGAGGCCTTCGATCCTCGAGCGTTTGGCTCGGATAATTTACCTCCGTCCGAATGGTCCAGGGCCTTCGATACTCGAGCGTTTGGTTCGGATAATTTACCTCCGGCCGAACGGTCCGGGGCCTTCGATACTCGAGGTACTATAATAAATCTTACAACGGAAAGAGGATAACTGAAGAACTGACCTGCCGACCAGCGAGGGTTCTGACCCAATTTCTCGACTCCCGAATACCCGTGGAGTGATGAAGAATATATATACTTGTCGAAACTCATCAAGGCTTCCTCGTCGGACCGATATCGGGGCAGGAGTTACTCCCACTTGAGTGCTGGTCGGACCCTTATTTTGCCCCCATTTCTAATGCTTCTCTGGTCGTTCCTCCTGGGCCGCTCAGATATCCGCTCAGCTTGATCCTTCTGTTTCTGTTGCTCCACGAGCTTAGCTGCTCTTGCCTCAATTAGAGCGTCGAGTTTCTCCTGGGAGAGCGTCACGGTGAGGTCGTCCAGCTTCGTCCATCTATTCCGCTCGGATACAGGCGCGTTCCCACAGACGGCGCCAATTTGATCCTGTCCGAACCAGGAGTCAACGGACGCTGGGGATGTGGCGCTCCCTGCTGGATCCTTGAGTGCTCCGGCGAACCTGCACAGAAGTCGGGCCGGGGAGGGGTCCCCGGCGACGACCCTCCGACGCTCAAGTCAGGCAAGAAGAAGACGATGAAATAGCTCCGAAGATCAGAGTTTTTTTTATACCTCTGGCGAAGTCTGCGGGCTCTTATATAGAGCTCTGAGGAGGCTGATGCACATACACCGAGGCACACACGTGTCCTCAGCCCATACCCAGTATGGGCTTGTCAGAGGAGCTTGCCTGACCCCTTACTGTTACAGTCCGCGCACGTTTCTGATGAGACAGCATAATCTTCTGTCTTGTCATTCTAGCTCTTTTGTTTCCGCACCGAGCGGCATGCCGCTCGGCAGTCCCCTCACGTCCGACCGGACTAAGGTATACGTCCGTTCAGGGTATTTCTGGTCATGTGCTCTAGACTGTTCGCAGTGTTAATACTTTATTCCTTCGGCCGAGCGGGCCATCCGCTCGGCACTACTATACTGTTCATCATGAGCGTCGGAACCCCGACTTCCCGCCGGGGTGTATTGCTTCCGCTCGGAAGCTTCAGCCGGTCGTTACCATCATTATCAGCTCGGCCAAGCTTCTGGTTGGCCTTTTACCTTTCGACCTCCACGTGGTGTTGACTCTGCTAAATGGGGACTCCCATTCTTACTGCCGGATCACTTGCCTCCCCTTCAAGTCTAGTTGAAGGAGGCGATTAGTCCGACTGACTGGACTATTGTTTCGCCGAACGGCTCTTCCAGGAAATCATTATCCGCTCGACCGATGAGGCGGTAATTACGGCCTCCGTCAACGCCATCGTCCCTCCTTTCTTGTGCTCGAAAGGGGATTTCTGTCGAAGTATTTTTGATAAGCGAGTTGAACGGCCGTACATTGCCTTATCCTTCCGCGCGGACGTTTATAGACGCCGACTCGTCTCTCGATATTTAACGTCGGTGCTCGACGGCGCGGTTATTTATAGCCGGTCGGCGCGGCTCTCGATCTTTAACGACGGGGCTCGTCGGCGCGGTTATTTATAGCCGGTCGGCGCGGCTCTCGATCTTTAACGACGGGGCTCGTCGGCTTTCCGCTCGGACGTTTATAGACACCGGCTCGTCTCTCGATATTTAACGTCGGTGCTCGACGGCGCGGTTATTTATAGCCGGTCGGCGCGGCTCTCAATCTTTAACGACGGGGCTCGTCGGCTTTCCGCTCGGACGTTTATAGACGCCGGCTCGTCTCTCGATATTTAACGTCGGTGCTCGACCGCGTGGTTATTTATAGCCGGTCGGCGCGGCTCTCGATCTTTAACGACGGGGCTCGTCGGCCTTTGAGGCTAATTTGTACTCTCATTTTTTCTTCCTCTGTCCGAACGATACGGGGCCTTCGGTTTTTTATGCCGATGTAAGGATATCGCACGCCCGGCCGAACGGCTTGGGCCTTCGTCCTTGAGCATTTTGCTCGAATAATTTACCTCCGGCCGAACGGCTCGGGGTCTTCGCTTTCGAGCTCGGGGCTCGGCTAACATACTCCTCGATACTCGAGCGTTTGGCTCGGCTAATATACCTCCGTCCGAATGGTCCGGGGCCTTCGATACTCGAGCGTTTGGCTCGGATAATTTACCTCCGGCCGAACGGTCCGGGGCCTTCGATCCTCGAGCGTTTGGCTCAGATAATTTACCTCCGTCCGAATGGTCCGGGGCCTTCGATACTCGAGCGTTTGGTTCGGATAATTTACCTCCGGCCGAACGGTCCGGGGCCTTCGATACTCGAGGAACTATAATAAATCTTACAACGGAAAAAGGATAACTGAAGAACTGACCTGCCGACCAGCGAGGGTTCTGACCCAATTTCTCGATTCCCGAATACCCGTGGAGTGATGAAGAATATATATACTTGTCAAAACTCATCAAGGCTTCCTCGTCGGACCGATATCGGGGCAGGAGTTACTCCCACTTGAGTGCTGGTCGGACCCTTATTTTGCCCCCATTTCTAATGCTTCTCCGGTCGTTCCTCCTGGGCCGCTCAGATATCTGCTCAGCTTGATCCTTCTGTTTCTGTTGCTCCACGAGCTTAGCTGCTCTTGCCTCAATTAGAGCGTCGAGTTTCTCCTGGGATAGCGTCACGGTGAGGTCGTCCAACTTCGTCCATCTATTCCGCTAGGATACAGGCGCGTTCCCACAGACGGCGCCAATTTGATCCTGTCCGAACCAGGAGTCAACGGACGCTGGGGATGTGGCGCTCCCTGCTGGATCCTTGAGTGCTCCGGCGAACCTGCACAGAAGTCGGGCCGGGGAGGGGTCCCCGGCGACGACCCTCCGACGCTCAAGTTAGGTAAGAAGAAGACGATGAAATAGCTCCGAAGATCAGAGTTTTTTTTATATCTCTGGCGAAGTCTGCGGACTCTTATATAGAGCTCTGAGGAGGCTGATGCACATACACCGAGGCACACACGTGTCCTCGGCCCATACCCAGTATGGGCTTGTCAGAGGAGCTTGCCTGACCCCTTACTGCTACAGTCCGCGCACGTTTCTGATGAGACAGCATAATCTTCTGTCTTGTCATTCTAGCTCTTTTGTTTCCGCACCGAGTGGCATGCCGTTCGGCAGTCCCCTCACGTCCGACCGGACTAAGGTATACGTCCGTTCGGGGTATTTCTGGTCATGTGCTCTGGACTGTTCGCAGTGTTGGTACTTTATTCCTTCGGCCGAGCGGGTCATCTGCTCGGCACTACTATACTGTTCATCATGAGCGTCGGAACCCCGACTTCCCGCCGGGGTGTATTGCTTCCGCTCGGAAGCTTCAGCCGGTCGTTACCATCATTATCCGCTCGGCCAAGCTTCTGGTTGGCCTTTTACCTTTCGACCTCCACGTGGCGTTGACTCTGCTAAATGGGGACTCCCATTCTTACTGCCGGATCACTAAGTTTGATCAATTTGACTAAGGGTTGATTCAAACAGGACTTGATGTTTGAAAGAGAGAAATATAGTCAGGACTAGATGACTAGCAAAGGTAAATCCTAACCAAAGGATAGGCAGGTGAGAAGTCTACTGAGTGACTAGTCCTAACTAGAGGTTAGGCAAAGTGGAAGTCCTGGTGAGCAAAGACAGGCCCTAATAAGTGAAGCTAGGTAGTGGAAGTCTTGGTGAGTGAAGTCGGGCCCTAGTGAGTGAAGCTGGGTGGTGGAAGTCCTGATGAGTGAGTTCTGGTGAGGGAAGTCGGGCCCTAGTGAGTGAAGCTAGGTGGTGGAAGTTCTGGTGAGTGAAGTCGGACCCTAGTGAGTAAATCTAGGTAGTTGAAGTCCTGGTGAGTGAAGTCGGGCCCTAGTGAGTGAAGCTAGGTGGTGGAGTCTTGGTGAGCGAAGCCAGGCAATGGAGGTCCTAGTAAGTGAAGCTGAGCAACCCTAGGGGAGGTAACCCTAGGTTATATGTGACCGATTGGTTTCCGGTCGACCGGACCAGCGAATCTTGAAATCTGTTAACACTGTCTTACTTTATTGTTTTATATATTGTGCTAATTTAGTGTTGCAGAGAAGTCCAGCTAGGTCAATGGGCTAATCGGATAGTTGGCATAAAGTTCAAACAGGTCGACAGGCTAACCGGATGTCTGGCAAGATGGTATGTTAAGGTAAGTCACTGGAGGAGAGTGACTTTGTGAGAATGTGTTCCTCGTTTGAGGGAACAGTAGGCGTCGATCTAATTTAGATCCATTTCAGAAATCTAAGTTAAGATCTTGACTAGATTCTGGTCTTAAGGAGACAAAATCTTATTACTACTCTATTTATTATATTGTGCTAACTTTGTTTTGCAAGGTAGTATAATTTTTATTGCCTCGAACTAACCTTTTCTTGCATAAAAAAGCTTTGCTGAAAAAAGTGGTCTGAGCACCTAGAATGCAAAAGTCTATCTGGTCGCAAACGTAGAGCGCGCTGATTGGTTGGGCCGACATTAGAGTCTAGACGCCCGGAAGGGATTGTTGGTGCGGGTAGCACTAACGGTCTAACCTAGGTTTTGATGAATGACAAATAGGTTAAGTTAGTTTTGTTGTTGTCTGACACTTTGATCAAGTGTGCAGGAGAAGTCCAGACAGGTCGACGGACTGACCGAATGTCTGGCACGAAGCCCAGCTAGGTCGACGGGCTGACCGGATAGCTGGCGAGAAGTCCAAGCGGGTCGACGGGCTGACCGGACGCTTGGCGAGAAGTCCAGACGGGTCGACGGGCTGACCGGACGTCTGGCAGGTAAGTGAGGTAAGTCATTGGAGGGGAGTGACTGCAAGGACGCGTTCCCGGGAAGGGAACATTAGGCGTCGATCCGGCTTAGATCCATTTCGGATGTCTAAGTCGAGATCGTGACTAGATTCCAGTCTCGGATAGACGGAATCTAAGTCATACCATTTGTGCTAATTCATATTATTATAAAATGTGCTAACAATCTATTTTGCAGGATACATATTGCCTCGGACTAACTTTGTTTTGCAGGAAAAGAGAGTTTTCTGGAACAAGGTGGTCCGGGCGCCCGGAGGTCCAGGCGCTCGGAAGGCAAATTCTATCCAGCCAAGTCGTCGCCACGTGGAGCATCTCGGTTTGAGCAGTTACGTCACATTCCAGGCGCCCGGAGCAGCATATAAAAGAAGCCCCAGGCAGGAGCTTCAGAATCAATCAATCAGAGAACTCTTCTATTGTTGGTCCTGCTGCTCGACGTCAAGTGCGACGCCAACAAAGCTCCGACAAAGTGCTCCTTCGGTTTCTTATTTAATTTCCTTGTCGGTATTACTTTGTTTTCACTAGCATTTTCTGTATTCATTCTGTAATCATATTTCGACTTGTTAGTGATTGTCCAACGAAAGTGGTCAAGGACCACGGGCCTTCGAGTAGGAGTCGTCACAGGCTCCGAACGAAGTAAAAAAAACATTTGTGTTCATTACTTTTCCGCTGCGTTTATACTCCAAAATTTCTAATCGATATTTACCCTCCTCTCTATCGAATCTAACGGTCC
Organism: Zingiber officinale; assembly: GCF_018446385.1. Classification (NCBI taxonomy): domain Eukaryota; kingdom Viridiplantae; phylum Streptophyta; class Magnoliopsida; order Zingiberales; family Zingiberaceae; genus Zingiber; species Zingiber officinale. The sequence continues at coordinate 113,864,852 of NC_055988.1, forward strand.
TACAAGTGGTATCAGAGCAGGTATCGCTCTGATTTGGTGTAACCACCAATCAGACTGGGGGTGAATTTTTTTCTTTCTGTTTTCAGTCTAATTCTAAATTTTTTTAACTAAATCTAAATTGGTGCAACACTATTCTAGATTTTTTTTTGTTTTGTCTCTTCCCGCACTACTAATCCAAGACCAAGTCTTGGGATTCTTTTTGGTTCTCTTCTTTCGTCTGTACGCAGGACTAAAATGTCTCAGACAGAAGGATTCAGCACAGTACGACCCCCGCTTTTCAACGGGGATGATTTTCCGTACTGGAAGAAGCGCATGGAGGTCTACCTAAAAACAAACTTCGACCAGTGGATGAGCATTACGAGACCCTATAAAATTCCAACAAACACTTCCGGGAATATACTGGATCCCGAAGACTGGACAGCTGATTTGAAGAAGAAAGCGTCAACAGAGAATAAAGCAATCAATACTCTACAGTGCGGATTAACAAGAGAAGAACTAAACAGAGTCGGTCCACACAAAAATGCTAAAGATCTGTGGGACTAATTGATCAAGCTGCACGAGGGAACGAGCGACGCCAAGGTAACAAAACGAGACCTGCTTTTGAATAAAATTTCTAATATAAAAATGCAGGAAGGTGAAACGGCGAACCAGCTCCACGCAAGGATCAAGGACATCCTTAACGGGCTTCATGCAGCCTACCATGACTATGAGATATGACAGATGGATGTCAAAATCGCGTTTCTGAATGGAAACCTGCTCGAGGATGTGTACATGACACAACCTGAGGGTTTTGTAGATCCACAGCATACTAGCAGAGTATGCAAGCTGCATAGGTCCATTTATGGACTAAAGCAAGCTTCTCAGAGCTGGAATCTTCGTTTCGATGATGCGATCAAACAGTTTGGTTTCATCAAGAACAAAGATGAACCTTGTGTCTACAAGAAGGTTGTAGGGGATATAGTTGTCTTCCTCATATTGTATGTGGATGACATACTACTCATTGGGAAGGACATCCCTATGCTTCAGTCTGTTAAGACCTGGCTAGGGAGTTTCTTCTCAATGAAAGACTTAGGCGAGGCATCCCGCATTCTAGGGATACAGATCTATAGAGATAGATCTAAGAGATTGCTTGGCCTAAGTCAGAGTACATACATTGACAAGGTACTCCTTCGGTTTGCCATGCAGAACTCCAAGAAGGGATTTCTACCGATGTCACATGGTGTGAGTCTTTCGAAGACTCAAGGTCCCTCTTCTAGAGAGGAGAGAGACCGCATGGATCAGATCCCTTATGCCTTAGCCATAGGATCGATCATGTACGCTATGCTATGTACTCGACCTGATGTCTCGTATGCTTTGAGCATGACGAGTAGATACCAGGTGAAAGTCACTGGATAGCGGTCAAGAATATTCTTAAGTACTTAAGAAGGACTAAAGAATATTTCTTGATATATGGAGGCAATGATAAGCTAGTTGTAAAGGGTTACAGTGATGCTAGCTTCCAGACCGATCAGGATGATTAAAGATCACAGTCGAGGTTCGTGTTTTGCTTGAATGGTAGTGCTATGAGCTGGTAGAGTTCACAGCAATTCTACAACGTTTCCATTTCATTCGAGAGATTATCGATAGAGGAGATGTGAAGATTTGCAGAGTACCTACAGAGGCTAACATCGCAGATCCCTTGACCAAGGCTTTGGCACAGAGGAAGCATGATGGTCACACTAGGTCATTAGGCCTTAGAGCCTATACTGATTGGCACTAGTGCTAGTGGGAGATTGTTAGTTAGAGCCCTAGAGTCAATCATTTGATGATTGTATGGACTCATGTATATCATATTCTTGTATATATATTAAGGCATTTGGTTTTTGGTTATTATGCTTATTTGTATTAGTGCCAGATAAAATAAGTATAGTAACGTCCTTGAGTAGAAGGTTCTTACCTATATCAATCGATTGGTTGAATCGATAGTGAGATGATATAGGGAACACTACTCTAAATCATTCCTAGTCGAGTATTAACATTCAGGGACAATGTTAATACAATAAGACTAGCATGTAGGTCAGCTCAATGACTTGATCTCACAAGTCATGGATATTGAGATATCAAGCCGACACATGGGTATGCATTAGAGAATGTATACTGAATGACCCGCCATGAGAAAGTATCATGGATCGTTATATGAGTGTCATATAACTTTCTCATGTGGCTATTAGTATGACTATTAGTCCTTAGACCTGAAGTCACCATGGATCCCTACATAAGGAGTTATGTACTTTGGTTTCGTCAAACGTCACCCGTAACAGGGTGGACTATAAAGGCGATTACTGGGTATGTAACAAATTATGTAGAGGGATGTGAGTGATGTAGATGGGATCTATCCCTCCCATATGACGGGAGCGACATCAATATTCTTGATAGAGTTAGACCACGAAGTGCATGGCCATGCCCAAATGAGTCAACATTAGATGTTGAGCTTATTTGATCGAGTGAGTCTACTTGGAGTTCAAGATTTAGATTGATTAGAGGATGACACGGTCTATGCCTCACATTGATCAATCTAGATGTCTAGGATAGAAGGACAATGTCACATATTTTGTGAGGAGTCACAATTGGTAGTCACAAGGTGATGTCGGATCTCGACATTCTTGTAACTTGGGTAGTATGATGTGTTGCTAGATACCGCTCATTACTTATGCTCCTAAATGGGTTTAGGGCATTGCCAACGTTACAAGAACCTATAGGGTCACACACTAAGGACAATTAGATGGAGATTTGCTTCATATGATGAACTAAGAGGATTAGATTCATTTGATGAATCATATTGGATTAAGAGTAATCCAAATTGGGCTAATTGAGTTGGACTCAAGTTGATTCATGTATTCAATGAGTCTAATTTAGATTATGACTCATTAAATCAACTTAATTTAATGAATTAGAGTCATTATATTAAGTTGGCTTGAATCATATGGTTGGATTAGATCAACCATGAGAGATATTTGATCAAGTTTGACTTGATTTGAGAGGAAGAGAAAAAGTCATGTTTGACTTGACTTTTTGCCACATCACTAGTGAGTTGGCAAGATGTGGACCAATAGAATTGCTCCACATCATCAATGTGTGCCACCTCATGGAGGTTACAAGCCTCCATAGCATTTAATGTGGCCGGCCCACATTAAATGAGGAGGTTACACTTGTTGCCATGTCATTTAGTGAGGTGGCAAGATGTGGACCAATAGTGTTGATCCACATCATCCTAGAGTGCCACCTCATGGGGGTTACAACTCTTAATGGTCTCCACATTAATTGGAATTAATGTGGGGGTTACACCTCCTAGAGTGGCCGGCCACTTGATGGCTAAGGTGTTGTTTGAATTTCCTCTCATTGATTTGATTCACTCTTCTTCTCCCTTGGGTGCTCTCTCTTCTCCTTCTCCCATTCCTTGGCCGAACACTCCATTGGTGCTAGCACACCTTGTGTTTTGGTCATCTCCTTCTACTTGTGTCCGTGTGGATACATATAGAGGTTGTCTACTTTGACAACTAGAGATCCGGCGACATCTTGGACAAGCGGGAACGCGAAGGGCTTCGCTACAAGGGTAATGATCTTAACTTTAGTGTAGATCTAAAGTTTTTACAAACTCGTACAAGAAAAAGGTTTTCCGATAATTTTGTTTACGAATCTTTGCACGAGGTCCATGGCTTTGGGTGACTCGGGGTTTCCGCGACGCGAAAAAGCGGTTTTCGCGGCCCGAAGAACCCAACAGTGTCCTCACCTACTCCTTTCAAAAGAGATTACCTTTTGCTAGATCGGTCCTCCAAACTGTTTGGAATTTTGCTCAGCATCCGAGGCTTCAGGTCTTTTCTGCTGGACGTTCGATCCCTGACCCATCCAATCTTCCACCTGGTGTCCACATCCCCCAAGACTTCCACCTAAAATTCGTGATCCTAGGATTTTGCCTGACGTCCTCATCCTACTAAGACTTCCCCTAGTCCTTCGGATTAGGACTTCGTTGCCTAACTGTAGCTAGGACTTTCCATCTACCTAACCGTAGCTAGGACTTTCCTTTGCCTAAGATCACTTAGGACTTTCCTGTACACTTAGTTTAGCTTGTTATATCACAAGACAGCTTAATTTTGAACCATTTGCCATAACCAAAACATAGGTTTGATTGTCTGGTGCTTTCTACACCAACATATATCTCTGCAGTATTTAACATATGACAGAGTACATTGATACAATGGCAAACAATACGACCGATCTTGTGGACTGGCCAAGATACATTCAGCAGACAAGCAACAAATAATATTTTAACAGCTTATCAAAATTATCAGAGAATATTCCTTTGGAACCTCCTTCAGAGGCTACTTTTTTTTCCATGGGTGATTCATCTATAACGACATCCTCCTCCAATGATTTCAGAGAAGGTTAAGTTATAAACGACAAAAGAAGTACATTTATAGATAGAAAAAAGATTTCTCGAAAGCTCTTTGAGGTACAACCTAATAAACTCTAACGCATGAAGCCACCTTATAATCACAGAGATTGTGAGAGGTGGTATAAAAAGGAGAGTCATCTCCATTGGTAATGTATGTAATTTTAGCATCTAAAACATTCATTCGTACATCTACTACTATTCTTCTTCCACTTGCAAAGAAACTGTACTGACTTGAGCGTCAGAGGGCCTTGCCAAGGACCTCTTCCCTGGTCTTTGGTCACTAATGCTTCATTGGATTGGTTGGTTGTGTGCAGGGTCATTGAGGAGTTTCATCACAAATCATAGAGTCAACTATTCATCAACAAACCATCCACTTGAGCCAGCACACCATCTCCTCAGCCTTCAGATAGGATCAGTATTAATGGCAAATACAAGTACAAAGTTAAAGAGAAAAAAAATTACCTGACAAGCCAACTTTGTAATTTCCATGAAATATCAATGAAGTGTGAAGTGATGGCCATGAATCCTCTTTTCTGATTACTTGACGTCAACATATCAGTTTTCAATGCAATCTGACTAGCATTTGAGTCTAATAATTTCATTGTTTTATTTCTTCCATACTCAAATATTTTCATGATGTCAGTCTTGATTGTGTTCCGAGAAACAACTTTAAATATTAGTTGCAATGCATGAGAGTACCTTCTAAAGCCCACATGATCAACCATAGACAACGGGTACTCATGCAATATAATCATAGCAAGCTCTGCCCTCGCTTGATCTTGGTTGAAATGGTATATCCCAAACTGCATTGTCCCATTATTAGATTTTGTTGACTACAATAGAGATTGTCTTATGGTCTTCTATTTTTTGTGCAAGCATACTTTTTATATGGTCAAGTAAATACTTGTTTTATATGTTTTTTAATCATTGTAGACTGCTTTCCATTTTTCTCCAATTAGCTTTTTCTCAAAATAATCTCATACAATAGATCTAAATTTGCTTTTCTTTCCACCATCTGTACCCATAATTTCAACATCTAAAGTTTTATTTAGAGTTACTTCGTTTGCCTCAATTAGAACACTCTCATTTTGTGAATGTGATGCTCTCGATGCAAAAACTTAACTTCCCACGGTTGGAGTAGTTTCATAGCACCCTCAACCTCTTTATCATTAATTTCCATCTGAAAGGATATATCATAATATCAAAAAAAACTCATATTCTACTCATCCAAATAATCCCTACATTAATAAGAACTTGTAAAGAAAAAAAACTTGAATTATTTTAAGGTTATAAGCTTGTGTTAAGGGAATGAACTCAGATAGAAATAGAAGTATTAATTTAAGAAATTATGGCAAGACAAAAGAACAAGCAAATAATGAAAGAAGACCTATTTGAAGCAAAATCATTCCTACGACATCCACTACTAGAATGAGATCGCATCATCAATAGCTACCCCCGATCAACCAAGCTTAAAGAGAAGAGAGGGTTCACAAGTCCCCGTCGAATAGGTTCTCCACTAGAAGAGAGTTGCCGTCCAGTACTAAAGGAAAGGCCAATCTAGGGGCTAGGTCATCCATTCAACTTCAACTAAGACCTCCACCAAAGCAATCGAGTGAAACCTTGAATGAGGATACTTCAGTAGTCCACTAGGGCTAGCCAGCCACCCAACCAAGCTCAAGCAATCAAAGAGCAAGCTCCACTATCTCCCAAGCAGAGGAAGCGAAGTAGAATTCATGAATCCAAGAAGAGAATGAGAAGAGAGATATTGGTACAAACAAAAACTTGAAATATGACTCACCTCACCAACAGGAGCAACTGTTGAAATGATAAATGACGATGGAAGTTGAGTTTTGGGGGGGGGGGGGTGAGATGAACGGCAATGGATACGATAGGCAAGAGCCGATCGGAGATGCAGATTGCCAATGGGGACAGGAGCTGATGGGAGATGCAAATTGCAGAGTCCAGAGATCGATGGCATACGAGAATGTGTAGGCCGACGTCCGATGAAGGGATACAAGAAAGGCGTAAGGCAAAGATCGAACTTAGGAGGGAGCGACGATGGGAGACTAGAGAGGCGTCCAAGGGAGCAGCGTCGGTGGAGATTGACGTGAGTGAAGGGCAAAACAAATAATAAGGATTTAGGAATTAGGGTTTTTTATCTGTCTTATATTATTATTATTATTATTATTAAAATTAAAACTAGGGCAGGTTCGAAGATGGTGATAGCATCCTCATACCCGTCCTAGTTTAACTTCGAGGATTTTAAAAATCCCCGAACCCAAACTCATACCTAAAACAACTCCCCGAACCCACCCCTGTTTCAAGTTTTTCCCATGGGACCCCAACCCATGGGGAAAATGTCATCCCTACGAGGAGGGTGGTGCTCGAGCATGGCTGTCGGAAAGGGTGTTGATCGGCCAAGGTTGTCTGAGGCCAGTGAGGAAAGGACATGGCGTTGTGGCAATGTAAAGGAGAGCGACCGAAACAACAATGCAACCTCACTGGCAAAGGGAGAGGACACGACAAAGAGGGGAAAAAAATTTAGGGCAACTATCAACTTAAATAGGATAAGCCAAATAGACTTTCTAAAACCCAAATCGGATTATCCCCTTAAAATACATAAAAAATTATTTTAAATTATGAAAAATTCCATTAAACTTTAAATATTTTTATAAGTTTATTTCCTTATTAATTATAATCATATTATTATTTTCTTTAATAAATTTAATTAGGTCAAATTTAATAATTTTAATTAGTTTTAATTCTTATCACCCTCCGTATATAATATTGGTAGAATTTAGTTTTAATTGGTACATTTAGTATGTATGACAAGTAGACATTTCTAATACATTTCTTCATGATTAGAAAACTTTATTTATAGAATAACCATATGGTTCATTCATCCATAATTTTTATATATCTCATATTTATCAACTCAAGAAATTCATTATGATCTTCTATAAGCTCCTCGTGCATAGTTTCATCGATTATCTAACCGGTTACAAGATCAAGAATTTTATGGATCAAAGATGGTCTCTTTTCTATTCTATAATATAATGATAGATATATCATTTTTTTTTCTTATTTATGTGTTTGATAGATTAATAATCGACAATAATTAAAAGAGAATTATAACTCTATTAATTTTTCTCAATCAAGAATTTTCTATTCAAGATTTGTGTATAAAGTGCTCTTTTTTTTTTTTTGCTATTGAACTTATCACATATGATGAAGGTTGTCTTCTCTCTCAGAGCAAATATACTACTGAGCTTCTCGAAAGAGTTGATGGAGCACGTCTGATCTCTCATACCAATTGTTATAAACAACTTATCTGCAACTTCATCCATTTATGCTATATTTGATCGTCAAATTTATCGAAGAATTCTTAGATCCGTATAATGTGTCACTATCACATAACTTGATATTACCTTTATAGTAAATCATATTTGTTAGTTCACTAGTGCTCCCACTAAACAAAATTTGGGAATATGTGAAAATAATAGTTCGATATCTCAAAGGTGTTATTCTACATAGTCTTCTTTTATATTGTTAATCATCTCAATACTTGCATGTCTATAATGATACAAATTGAGCAAACTCATCTAAAGATAGTACACTCTATTAGTGGATATACAATATTTTTTGGGCAAAACATTATCTTATGGAATTCCCAAAAAAACAACTTATAATATCTCATTCAATCATCAAAATTAATATAAAGATATAAGCAATACCACGCCTGAAATTATTTGGCTTTGGTCGCTCCTTTTTAAACTTTATCTTATATTAAATGTTGCACAAAAAAATTAGTGTGAAAATAATAGAGCAACATACCTTATACTAAATCTAATCTTTTATGCTCGTATAAAATTTGTGAAAATTAATTTTTATCGTATTCGAGAACATATGGCAACTTAATAATTAGTTCTCTTACGTTTATACAAATGATCAAATTATTAACATCTTTACTAAGTCAAATAATATTTCAACGAGTAAACTTAGCATCGGACAACCATTCCAAATCAAATGAGTATCAGAACACTCTAATTATTATAATAAATATTTCCTTTATTAATCTATCAACTATAATTAATTGATAGAATATTATAATAATTGTACTATTTATGGACGAACTAGATTATCAACTAGTTTATTACTGAAACCCATTTATTTCCCAATTACCTTTCTTTCTTTACACCCAGTACTAAGTCACTTCTCAACCATGAGTAGTTATTGGTGTACTTATATATTCATGGTAAGATGTCGATCTAGCTAGTGTCGACGGGGCTTTGCCACAAGGACAAGTTTGGATTTCCTGTGAATCACAATTCCATGCCCTTCATCCGCATCCAGCTCCTCTGCTCTCATCCCATCGGGCAACTCCCAGTCGAAATGAAGCAGTAAGGTGGCCAAGACAAGCTCCAGGGTGACCTCAGCCATTCCAATGCCAGCGCACCCTCTCCGGCCAGCGCCGAACGGCAAGTACCGGAAGTCTTTTCCCTTGAAATCACAATCACTAGTGTTCCAGAACCTCTCTGGACAAAACTCGTCAGCCTTATCCCACAGCTTGGGATCCCTACCTAAGGCCCATGCATTGACCAACACCCTGGTGCCCTTGGGAATGTGATACCCCTGCAGTTGCGTATCCACCGACGCCTCTCGCGGAAGCAGTAATGGTACAATAGGGTGCAGCCTCAGAGCCTCCATGATCACTGCCCTCAGATACTTCATCTCTTCCAATTTCTCCTCTCCAATTATCTCTTGTTTGGCTTCAGCTCCGACGACTTCTCGAATCTCCTCTTGCACTCTGCGCATCGCATTTGGATGGCGCATGAGCTCCGTCATGACCCATTCTATGGTCGCGAATGTTGTATCTGTGCCTGCACCAAACATGTCCTGCTTCCAAATATTAATTGACATGTATGTTTTTAAATTAAGATGAAAGATTAGGGGGGGAATTAAAGAGCATACGAAGATGAGGCCCTTAATGTTCTCTTGGCTGAGAGAAACGGAGCTATCGACATCCCCCAGAGAAAGCAAAATATCAACCAAATCTTCACTGTTATGAGTGCGTTCGTTGCTATTTCTCATCTTAATGTGCTCTTGGATGACTTGCTCGATGAAGGTGTCGAACTCGAGAGCGACCTTTTTCACCTTGTAATCGAATCCGTTGAGTCGATCGAGCCAACCCAGCCATGGAATGTGGTCTCGCAACGGGAACGCGACCAACAGCGCTGTCATCTCCTCAAATAGCTTGTTCACTTTGCTCCCTTTGCCCTTTTCCTCGCTGTACGTCCGCCCTAACGCCACTCTGCAGATAAAGTTGCTGGTGAACTCGATGATGACGTCGCTGACGTTGACCGGGCGGGAGGCGGCTGCGGCGGAGCGGATGTCAGCGACAAGAAGGGCGACCTCTGCTTGCCTAGCCGGGCTAAAGGAGAGAACTCGTGTGTGGCTGAGTAGGTGGACGGTGGCGATTCGGCGGAGTTGGCGCCACTGCTCGCCGTACTTGCTGAAGACCAGGTCCTGGTTGCCGTAGAAAAGGCGGTGGGTCACGGTGGTGTGGGGGCGGGTGGCGAAGGCGACGTCGCGGGACTTCAACACCTCTTCAGCGGCGGTCGGCGAGGAGACGATGACGGTGGGGACGCTGCCGAAGTGGAGGAGCATGACGGGACCATACTTGGTGGAGAGTTCTTGGAGGATGCGGTGGGGGAGGGAGCCTGAGAGCTGGTGGAGGTTGCCAATGACCGGTAGGGTGGGTGGAGATGGGGGTAGGAGATGGGTGGGTGACTTCCTGGATTGTGTCCGGCGGAGGAAGTGGACGAGGAGGAAGAGGAAGGGCAGGAGGAGGAGAAGATGAGAAGGGTGAAAGAACTGGAACAGCATAGTGCAAGTATGAAGCATAGCACCTCCCCGCATTGATAGATGAAGAAGGTGAGAGGCCCAGATTGATAGATATATATAAAATGGACTCGAGCGGTTCGAGTACGTTAATTTTTGCAATTGAACGAAAATTATTTGACATGCATTTGCTCGTGGGGAAACACACTTCTATCGAAATAAGTTGAAATAATATCAGCAAAAGTATGATAGTTCAGATCCTCTGTCTTAAAATTTCTGTCCTCATTTTTCATTGTCGATCGGATGATCCAGATTACATTTCAAAGATACCTTGCACATCACAAGGATACTGCACACATCTTAAAGATGTCATGATGCCTTGAGTTATAATCTGGACCGTCCGATCAGCAGTGGGACATCGGGACAGAGAAATTTCGGGACAGAGGATCCGAACTAAAGTGTGGACGCTTTCAATTATCTAAGCCATTGGTTGAAGATGGATAACCCAGCCCTACAAATCACAGCCGGGATCCTTTGGTTGAAGAGGGGGTTCACGAGTCCCCATCGAACAGGTTCTCCACTAGAAGAGAGTTGCCCACTTGTACTACAGGAAAGGCCAATCTAGGGGCTAGGTCATCCATTCAACTTCAACTAAGACCTCCACCAAAGCAATCGAGTGAATCCTTGAATGAGGATACTTTAGTAGTCCACTAGAGCTAGCCAGCCACCCAACCAAGCTCAAGCAATCAAAGAGCAAGCTCCACCATCTCCCAAGCAGAGGAAGCGACCGGCAAGAGCTGATGGGAGCAACTGTTAAAATGATAAATGACGGTGGAAGTTGAGTGGGGGGTGAGATGAACGGCAATGGATATGACAGGCAAGAGTTGATGGGAGATGCAGATTGCCAATGGGGACAGGAGCCGATGGGAGATGCAAATTGCAGAGTCCAGAGATCGATGGCCTACAAGAATGTGTAGGCCGATGTCGGTGATGGGAGACTAGATAGCCTAAGGCAAAGATTGAACTTAGAAGGGAGCGACGATGGGAGACTAGAGAGGCATCCAAGGGAACAGTGTCGATGGAGATTGACACAAGCGAAGGGCAGAACCACATAATAAGGATTTAGGAATTAGAGATTTTTATCTGTCTTATAGTATTATTATTATTATTATTATTATTAAAACCAGGACGGGTTCGTGGATGGTGTAGCATCCCCATACTCGTCCTGGTTTAACTTCGAGGATTTTAAAAATCCTAGAACCTGAACTCATACCCGAAATAACTCCCCGAACTCGCCACCGTTTCGGGTTTTCCCCACGGGGCCCCGACCAATGGGGACAATGTCATCCCTACGAGGAGGGTGGTGCTCGAGCGTGGCTGCCGAACAAGGAGCTCTTCAGCCAAGGCTGTCCGAGGCCAGTGAGGAAAGAAGAACATGGCGCTGCAGCAACGTAAAGGAGAGTGGCCAGGACAACAATGCAACCTCACTGGCAAAGGGAGAGGACGCGACAAAGAGGGGAAAAAGTTTAGGGCAACTATCAACTTAAATAAGATAAGCCAAATAAAATTTCTAAAACCCTAATTGGATTATCCCCTTAAGATACATAAAAAATTATTTTAAATAATGAAAAATTCCATTAACATTTTAAATATTTTATAAGTTTATTTCCTTATTAATTATAATCATATTATTATTTTCCTAAATAAATTCAATTAGATCAAATTTTAATTAGTTTTAATTTTTATCATCCTGTGTGTGTATATATTATTGGTAGCTTTTAGTTCTAATTGAAACATTTAGTAAATATGACAATTAGACATTTTTAATACATTTCTTCATGATTAGAAAGTTGTATTTATGGGACAACCACCTGAGTTCATTCATCCACAATTTCTATCTCATGTTTGTAACTCAAGAAATTCATTATGATATTTGAGAAGCTCCTCGTGCATGGTTTCATCGATTATCTAACCGGTTACAAGATCAGGAATTTTCTAGATCAAAGATAGTCTCTTTTCTATTCTATAAATATAATGATAGATATATCATTTTTTTCTTATTTATGTATTTGATATATTAATAATTGGCAATAATCAAAAGAGAATCATAACTCTATTAAACCTTCTCAATCAAGAATTTTCTATTCTAGATTTGTATATATAGTGATCTTTTTTTTCTTAGTATTGAACTTATCAAATATGATGAAAGTTGTCTCCTCTCTCAGAGCAAATATAATATTAAACTTCTCGAAAGAGCTAAAATGAATTGAGCACGTCTAATCTCTCACACCAATTGTTATAAATAACTTATCTGCAACTTCATCCATTTATGCTATTTTGATCCTCAAATTTATCAAAGAATTCTTAGATCCTTATAATGTATCACTATCACATAACTTGATATTATCTTTATAGTAAATCATACTTGTTAGTTCACGAGTGCTCCCACTAAACAAAATTTGGGAATATATGAAAATAATACTTTGGTATCTTAAAGGTGTTATTCTATATAGTCTTCTTTTATAATGTTAATCATCTCAATACTTGCATGTCTATAATGATACAAATTGAGCAAACTCTTCTGAAGATAGACACTCTATTAGTGGATATATAATATTTTTTTAGACAAAGCATTATCTTATGGAATTCGAAAAGTCACCTATAGTATCTCATTCAAGCATTGAAATTAATATAAAGATATAAACAATGCAACGTCTAAAATTATTTGGCTTTGATCACTCCTTTTTAAACTTTATTTATATTAAATGTTGTACAAAAAATTTAGTGTGAAAATAATAGAGCAATATACCTTATAGTAAATCCAATCTTTTATACTCTATAAAATTTGTGAAAATTAATTTTCATTTTATTTGAGAACATGTGACAACTCAATAATTAGTTGTCTCTTACGTTTATACAAAGAATCAAATTATTGATAGTCAAATAATATTTCAATAGACTAATGAGTAAACTCAGCAGCATCAGGGATTTTCCACTAAGATTATCAATGGTAAAAAAGAATTATTCAATGCAACCGTGCCAAATCAAATGAGTATCAGAACACTCTAATTATTATAATAAATATTTCCTTTATTAATCTATCAACTATAATTAATTGATAGAATATTATAATAATTGCACTATTTATGGACAAACTAGATTATCAACTAGTTTATTACTGAAACCCATTTATTTCCCAATTACCTTTCTTTCTTTACATCCAGTACTAAGTCACTTCTCAACCATGAGTAGTTATTGGTGTACTTATATATTCATGGTAAGATGTCGATGTAGCTAGTGTCGACGGGGCTTTGCCACAAGGACAAGTTTGGATTTCCTGTGAATCACAATTCCATGCCCTTCATCCGCATCCAGCTCCTCTGCTCTCATCCCATCAGGCAACTCCCAGTCGAAATGAAGCAGTAAGGTGGCCAAGACAAGCTCCAGGGTGACCTCAGCCATTCCAATGCCAGCGCACCCTCTCCGGCCAGCGCCGAACGGCAAGTACCGGAAGTCTTTTCCCTTGAAATCAAAATCACTAGTGTTCCAGAACCTCTCTGGACAAAACTGGTCAGCCTTATCCCACAGCTTGGGATCCCTACCTAAGGCCCATGCATTGACCAACACCCTGGTGCCCTTGGGAATGTGATAGCCCTGCAGCTGCGTATCCACCGACGCCTCTCGCGGAAGCAGTAATGGTACAATAGGGTGCAGCCTCAGAGCCTCCATGATCACTGCCCTCAGATACTTCATCTCTTCCAATTTCTCCTCCCCAATTATCTCTTCTTTGGCTTCACCTCCGACGACTCCTCGAATCTCCTCTTGCACTCTGCGCATCGCATTTGGATGGCGTATGAGCTCCGTCATGACCCATTCTATGGTCGCGAATGTTGTATCTGTGCCTGCACCAAACATGTCCTGCTTCCAAATATTAATTGACATGTATGTTTTTAAATTGAGATGAAAGATTAGGGGGGAATTAAAGAGCATACGAAGATAAGGCCCTTAATGTTCTCTTGGCTGAGAGAAACGGAGCTATCGACATCCCCCAGAGAGAGCAAAATATCAACCAAATCTTCATTGTCATGAGTGCGTTCGTTGCTATTTCTCATCTTAATGTGCTCTTGAATGACTTGCTCGATGAAGGTGTCGAACTCGAGAGCGACCTTTTTGACCTTGTAATCGAATCCATTGAGTCGATCGAACCAACCCAGCCATGGAATGTGGTCTCTCAACGGGAACGCGACCAGCAGCGCTGCCATCTCCTCAAATAGCTTGTTCACTTTGCTCCCTCTGCCCTTTTCCTCACTGTACGTCCGCCCCAACGCCACTCTGCAGATAAAGTTGCTGGTGAACCCGATGATGACGTCGCTGACGTTGACCGGGCGGGAGGCGGCGGCGGCGGAGCGGATGTCAGCGACAAGAAGGGCGACCTCTGCTTGCCTAGCCGGGCTAAAGGAGAGAACCCGTGTGTGGCTGAGTAGGTGGACGGTGGCTATGCGGCGGAGTTGGCGCCACTGCTCGCCGTACTTGCTGAAGACCAGGTCCTGGTTGCCGTAGAAAAGGCGGTGGGTCACGGTGGTGTGGGGGCGGCTGGCGAAGGCGACGTCGCGGGACTTCAACACCTCTTCAGCGGCGGGCGGCGAGGAGACGATGACGGTGGGGACACTGCCGAGGTGGAGAAGCATGACGGGACCGTACTTGGCGGAGAGTTCTTGGAGGATGCGGTGGGGGAGGGAGCCTGAGAGCTGGTGGAGGTTGCCAATGAGCGGTAGGGTGGGTGGAGATGGGGGTAGGAGATGGGTGGGTGACTTCCTGGATTGTGTCCGGCGGAGGAAGTGGACGAGGAGGAGGAGGAAGGGCAGGAGGAGGAGAAGATGAGAAGGGTGAAAGAACTGGAACAGCATAGTGCAAGTATGAAGCATAGCACCTCCCACGTTGATAGATGAAGAAGGAGAGAGGGAGGAGGATATGAGAGGTGAGAGACTCCAGATTGATAGATATATATAAAAAATGGACTCGAGCAGTTCGAGTACGTTACGTATAAAATTTTTGCAAGTAACGGAAAATTATTTGTTTATTTGACATGGATTTGCTCGTGGGGAAACACACTTCTATTGAAATAAGTTGAAATAATATCAGCAAAAGTGGGCACGCTTTCAATTATCTAAGCCTTTGGTGGAAGATGGATAACCCAGCTCTACAAATCGATCGTCAAACAAATTTGGAAGCGTAAACGACTTCTTGTCCGGGAGTTAATGTCCAGATTTTTTATTCAGAAAATTATCTTATAGTGCATGAATCTTAAAGATAGTTCTCTAAAGATGATTTAATGATTAACCCAAGAAATATTATTATCATGAGTATTGAGATTTGAATTTTAACATAATCGAGATAAATATTTCTTTTGTGTTAGTCATTATTCTAAAAGTTAATAGTCGTCCATGATTTACTTCTTACGTGTTGACCTTAGAATAGATTGACGGGGATAATAAGAACGAGTGTATTCACGTTTTTGACATCATGAATCGTGAAGACAAATAAATAAAAGGAAAATATTTTTTTTTTCTCCCATTACATCAAAATCATTAAAAAATAAAGATCTTCTAAGATCATTAAAATTATCATAAATGCTCTTGTAGAAGAACTCCATTTGCAAATGATAAAAAAAGTATATCCAATATTTAACAAAAAAAAAAATCTTATAGTAGAAATTTTTGTGAAGGGGGGAATTTATTCCAGAAAAACATTCATTGTCGCAACATCAACAATAAATTTTTATTATAAAAAAAGTACCATAGCAAATTCAAAATTCTAGTGTTAGGATTTGTCATTTCGTTAAATGTATCACAATGGCATTCACATTGATTAATGTCGTAGCAAATTTATGTAAAAAACGAATAAAGAAAGAAACTATGTTTTTCTTGCCTGTGAATAAATATATAACCATGAATATAAATAAATAGATTGAATATTTACATGACAAACAACCACAATAATAATACTCGAACAGGTTATAAATGAAGGAAATGGGAGCTCACGTTGTCCATTTTCTTTAAGACAAAATGTCTTTTTTACGTTTGAGATAATTCTAATTATAAAAAGTGTTGAGTTCAATTAAAATTTTATATTAGAAAATTTTGATAAAAATAATAAGGTTAAAAGGATGCATGATATTTTTATTGACATAAAGTCTTTTAAGTAGAGCTCAAAAGTAAAATCATGAGGGTCTAAATCTAAAATAGACAATATCATACCATTATAGAGATATATGGACATCCTTTGGGCACAATAATGGTATCAGATAGGCCCGAAGCTAGTCATGAGTGACCGGATGCTCGTGGGGAGGCCTATAGCAGGTCAAGGTGACCGAATACTTACAAAGGGTGAGTAGGTCATGGTGATCGGGTACTTGCAGGGAGGCCTGGAGCAAGTCAGGGGTGGCGGGGTACTTGCGGTGAGGCGAGTAGGTCAGGGTGGCCAGATGCTCATAGGTAGGTCCGGAGTATGTCAAGGTGACCGGGCGCGGATACTTACAGGGAGACCCAAAGCATGTCAGGATGACCAAATGCTCGTAGGGAGGTCTGGACCATGAGAATAAGTATGGTCTTCGTTTAAGGGGAGGATTGTTGGGGTTTCAATCAAAGTCCCATATTGGAAAGATTTGGTAAAAATCATGAGGTTAAAAGGATGCATGATATCTCCATTGGTATGAGACATTTTAGGTAAAGCATAAGAGTAAAGTCATGAGGGTGTAGGTCTAAAGTAGACAATATTATCTCATTATAGAGATATATGAAAATTCTTTGAGTATAATAAAAAGAACGTCTAAGGTTGATTCAAAGGATTAACCACCTCATTGGGCCAAGGGTGACCGGAGTTGGGTGCGGGAAAGAACTAGCGATTATCCCAATAGGCCGGTAATAGGTGGCATGGCCGGTGACCGTGTCTATGGTTACGCGGTTGAGGCGGCGTGAGTGACCTGCGGTGAAGAAAGCGGCAAAGAAAAAAAACACACATGCTGCATGAATATGACGAAGCATAGTGATTTGAGAAAAAAGTTTATTTTTTATAAATCAAATAAATAAATAATGTTTTTGTTTTTGGATAAGTGGTTTGATTTTAGAAAATCAAACTAAAAAAACCGTGAGCGTGAAAAAAAAACGAAACAGTTAGTTTAAATCTTACTTCTCTAGTACCGGTTTCATATCAAACTAAATTGTTTTGAACCGATTTACTTTACATCATATTTGGTTTAAATTATTAGTTGATTTAATTAAATTAGATTAGTATAATCAAATTTAAATATGATTTAAATTATTAGTTAATTTAATCAAATTATTTTAGTTAAATTAAATCCTGGTCTTATTCAAATTATTAGTGGGTTTAAACTAACTAATTTTGATCTAAATTAGAATCAATTTGGATTAATTTAAATAACGGGATCTCTCCAAATATGATTAAATGATTAGATTTATTTTATTGGGTCAAATTTGATCAAATGGATTAGATTTATTCTAATGGGTCAGAATTAAACTAATGAGAATTGGTTTGATCGAACGGACTTGAGTTTGATCAATAAGACTCATATTGTCTTAAATGGGCTTAAATTAAACAATAACAAAATATATGTATAGAAAATCTCTGTCCAATTAGATTAGTTCTAACGATGACAAAGGACCAAGCTCAGAGTTCGATTTCCCAATTGACCTGTCCAATGGGTCAGTCGATTTAGACTCCTAAAAATCGAGAAAATTTATTTTTCTTAATTAATAGTATTGGTTCTATAACTATATAAATTGAATTAAGATAGTTTTGTACTGATTAGTTGGTTGTGTATTGACTTATTTAATTTAAATTTACAGATGGCCAGATGGCACGAACAAGCTATGAGAGCAGATTCAGGAGATAGAGTATAACTCTATTTATAGAGTTGACGGACACATTAGACAGCTCGATAGATTATTTGGAAACTCGAGCAGGAAGAGTTTCCAGTCATGAACAATTACAGGATCTAGGCTTTGATGCGTTCATTACCAGTGTATCCCAAGGTGGTAGCATATTATGTATGGGAACGCCATGAAAGAGGAGTCACATATTCAGAGCTATGTGAGAAACTACTTTATCATATGGATGAAGAGAATCTTAAAAAGTTTGAAGAGGATCCTGATGAGTTTGATAAAGATCCAAAAGAGGATCTGATTGTGGATCTAATGGAGAATCTTGAAATTGTCTTACCTGAGATTGCCTCAAATGAGTCTAGGTTAAAAGAAATTATGTTAGATCACTGTACTAGTGTTTGTCCTAGTGAAAGTGGTGTTAGCCTATCTAGTCTATTAGAGTTCTTTTATTGTAATTGTCATTATGTATGAACAGTATTAGTCTATTCCGTTCATATCAATTTGTTATATGTTAACAATATTAGCATGTTTATGTTAATGATATGTTCATTTATATGTTTGTTTATGCTAATTACTTCACTTATGATAATATGGTCAATAAAATATACTCTTTCATTAGTTTATTATGAATATAATAATTGATGATTAGTTCATTAGTTAGAATGTGTATAATAGTATTGATCAATGTTGATTTAATTGGTCATATAAATAATAAGTGAAAATATAATTATCACTTGATTTTGTAAACTAACTCAAATTGATATTAAGTCAATCATAAATTGCATGCATATGAATTACACTAAATACTAAATAATGTGTTTATTTATGTTAGATCATGATAACTAAAATTATCATAGTTGAACTCAATAAAGGAGAGAAACTTAACGGTGATAACTATCAAATTTGACACCTCATGATACAGTATATACTTAAGGAACAAGAAGATCTGGAAACTGTAAATTAAGTTTTGGTAGAACTTGTAGATGATCCCACTACAAAGAACAGACGAGATCTTGATGTCTATAAGGCATGGAAGAAAAAGGAATCTACTACAAAGGGCATATTGATTAGTTCAATGGTAGATGACCTAGCTTTTAAGTATGAGTCATATCTTTCGTCTCATGCAGTCTGGGTAGCCCTTAAGAAAAAATACAGTGGAATAAGTCTGAGCAAGCTTCTATAGCTGACGATCAAATTTGACAGCTACAAGAAGTGTCTGAATGTTTCAATGGTTCAACATCTTAAGGAGATGTTGAACGTGATTCGAGAGCCTAAAACTGCTGGTCATGAGTTGACTAATGAACAACAGTTTCAAGTAGTTATTTGTTCCCTTTTAGATTCTTAGGAGACCATGAAGCAGACTCTTACTCATAGTGAGAGTATCAATACTTTCACTAATGTCTCACGCCATATAGAATTAGAGGTGAAGTTGAATCCACAAGGATTTCTCGACTAGCCTTTGTGGCTACAAGTTCTGTTGGATCATCTAGATCTATGAAAAAAGAAATAGTTCAAGAAAGGGAAGGAAGATAAGAAAGAAGCTGCTACTGTGGAACAAGACCCAATCAAGAAGCAAAGAAAAGAAGATTGGAGTAAAATCTAAAAGTAAATTGACTTGCTTTAACTGCAGCAAGAAGGGTTACTTTGCTCGGGAGTACACTAAGCCGATAAAGGTAAATCCAATTGTGCATTTTTTCCTGAGCATTTTGTTATTGTTCAATGTTGTTAGCTGATTCTTATTCTTTGTGAATTATAGATTCGGGAGTAATAAACCATGTAACTATGGAGCGAATTACATTTGTTGAGTATCGTCGGGTACCAGCTGACAATTAGTGGATCTATGTGGGAACCAATGCAAGAGTTGAAGTCAAAGGAATTGACACTTGCAAACTCAATCTCCTTGGTGGTAGTATTGTGTTTCTACATGATGTCCTGTATGCCCCTAAAATTCAACGGGATCTTATTTTTGTTACATATCTTCTTGATTTAAGGTACTGTATTAATTTTTACAGCCGAGGTATTGAACTTAAGATTGACTCAGTGTCAATCAAATATGATTTTTAACAAATGATTTTATGGTTCTTGATGTAGAATCAGATATGATTTTTGAAGGATCAAAAATGCGATAGAAGGGGGGGGGGGGTAAGGGGGTTGAATATCGTTCATTTAAAAACTTTTCTTTTAATTGTAAAAGAAAATAAGAATAAGCAGCGGAAAAAGAAAAAAGCAATATAATTATTTAGTTCGGAGCCTATGACAATTTTTATTCCAAAATTCGTAATTCTTAATCGCACTATTGGTCAATTTAAAAATAAATTGAAGATTTCAATAGTACCAACTCAATTTACTATTGTTGTTTGAAACCAAATCAACCAATCAAGCAATATTAAATCGTGTCAATAGTCGACTAACGGTATTTGAACAATATACTACTCATTTAGAAAAATTGATTGATGAAAGAGAGAAGAAAACTGATAGTTTGACTATAAACAAAGAGGATTAAAACAACTCAAAAAGATACATAAAAATGATTTATTAGTGAATCTCTATGTTCCTAAGTACTGAAAGCTTCCCATCTTTTCCCCCTTTGTAATTGTAAGGTATTCTGATGCTTCATTTTATAAAGGAGCTTGTTTAAGAAAGTTTTTTCGCCGTCAATTTTTAAAAAAAGGGAAAAAAGATTTTATATTTTAATACATTAACTTGGTATTAAGGAATTCAATTTGGTATTCACTCCGTTTTGTCCTCACCACTGGACAAAAAAAAGACGATAATGCTCGCCCCCAGCACCCCGTGGCGTTTTGTCCTCACCACGATCCATAACTTAGTGGTCATGACTCACAAGTAATTTTAGTAAAGTAAATACTATATTAAATTTATTTAATATATAGTAGTGACTCCTAACTAATTAATCTGTTTGAAAAATTAAATATTTAAATTAACTAAATAATAATAATTTATAAGAATATGTAAAAGTGTAAATGAACCAAGTCATTCGTGAGCTATTCAAAACTGATCAATTCAATAAAAACTCATTTAATAAGACTTGTTAAGATAAACAAATCAAACTCAAACTTCACAATACTCGACTCGTTAGCTCGTGAACACGTTAGTTAGTAAATTTATGAATCAATTTTTAAATAAAAAATAATAGTTTTGATATTGAATTTATAGATTTTACACTCTACTTATGAATAATATAGATAAATATATTAAATTTATTTATTAAAATAAAATTATAAATTTTAATAAGAATATTATAATTTTCTCTAAATATATAATTTAATTTTTAATAAATATTTAAATTTATAATTTATATTTATCAAGCTCGTTTAGACTTGATAAAAGTTTGAATAAACTTGTAAATCATAAATATATTTATTAAATAAAACTCGAATTCGACTCAATTATAAATGAGCTAAATTCAAACATTTAAAAGTTTAACTTGACTGGACTCGATTTCACCCTTAAAAACATGAGACCAGCTGACTGATTTCTTATTTCTGCTTAGGTGTTTTAATTAATCAGCTATCATCTGAATGGGTGTCCGTAGGAAAATAATAATTTGGTAGTTTGACTTGCACGGCTTTGACAGAGGTTGTACGTAAATGTGTGCTTGGGACAATCTGGTTGTTCTTCAACCTGGCAACACAAATTTGTTGCTTGTAAGGAACTATATAGAAACGGTTCAAAATTTTTATCTGAGGAACATTTCAAATTGTCCTTTCTATGAAGTGTCACAATTTCCTTAAAATTCCTCATCATTTTCATGCTAAGACATAATAATTAAGTAATCATTCTTTGTTCATTGAGGTGAAGTAGCTCTCGGGTTTGACAGATTAATCGTGTATTTATAATTTGATTCTCAGATTGCAGGGCATTTTCATCCATGGATTGAGAAATCTAGGATATTAGTTGTTGGGTGAGACGTCGCACGTGCTTTTAAATTTATTTTGTTGGTCAGTAAATTTTTTTTTTCCAATGATCGAACATGAAAACCCTGATCATTTTTATTTCATTTGAGGCTTTTCACACATTTCGACAACTTTAGCGTCGGTGTAGGCAGTAGCACCGTACAATCGAAAATATATTTTAATGTATAATAATAGTTTAAAGTTATATATTGAAAGATCTAATTTTGAAGTGTGCAGATGTAAATCACTAAAAGAAATTCTGGCTAATAGATCAGAAGAATCATATATTATATAAGAAAATTCTTAATGGATTAAGAATATCATAAACTAGCTTGGTAAAATCTCGCTATGTTAAGAGGATTAGATATAAACACAAAAAAATCTAAATGGTTAATAGCATCAGACATTTGATAAAGGTAAAAATTCCTCGATAAATAAGGTAAATTTAAGAGAGAACCTTTAGTAAAGAAGGTTGTAAGTGTAAGATCCAGAGGTGAATAACATAAATTACTTTTAAAGAGATGATAATAAATTAGAAGAGAATAATGTAGCGAAAACTAATTGAATAAATACACATTATGTAGTGAAATATACATAAAGTAGAATGCAATGGAATAAACACAAAATATAATGTAGTAGATAATAAATACACAGATAGAGACACATAAAATAACGTGGTTCACAACTCCGAAATTGCTGCGGCGTCTACGACATATCAATACTTTAGGTGGATCAATCCTGAATAATACTTCTAATATTGTGCACATTATTATACTTGTTTTAAAATATCAATGAGCATATATTTTGTTATATTTGATGAACATTATTTATATTTGCCCGTTCTATTTCTATATGATTTTATTACTTTTATTTGTTTTTTAATTCACATAACTATTTTTTACTTATTTTTATTGATAGCACGTAAATTTAGAGTTAAAATGGACCACAAAACCCATGGAACATGAAGTTGCAGCAACGAGCATGCTCTGACCATTTCCCATGACAAGGGTGTACTCCTATAGCTAAGAAAGACGAATAATGGAACGGAAAAAAACTCAACATGAGCTAGCCATGCCTCATTATCTGGCTGAACATACGAATCATACATAAAGAAAAAGATTTTCAAAAGACTATCAAATTGGAGTTTAAATCAAGGAAGACACTCTAGTTGTGTTCCTTAACACGTGCATGTTCCTATGAATAAAATTTGGTGGAAAATGGAGTTAAAACAGTCTAGAGTCTCTAAAACATCTCGATCGTGCTTTTAGACACAGTCATGTCAAAACTGTAGTTTTTCCCAAGAGAATCACGGCTTGGTCGTGCCTTTTAGGCACGACCGTGTCTTTTAGGCATGACAATGTTAAAGGTAAGTCTAAAAGAACAGTCGTGCCTAAAAGACACAATCATGTCGAATTCTAGACTGCATTGTGAACCAAAAGTAAAGTGGCTATAACTTCTTGCTCAATTGGAATATGGGTCATACGACCTATAAAAAGTTAGATAATTTTATGTTATACAACTTTACTTCAAGGGCCAATCCGATAAAATCGGGTCTAAAGGATGAAAAATCTATTTTGACAAAGCCCCACAAATGGAGCAAATCTGAAAAGTTTGGAGAGGTATAAAAGGGTTAAGAAAACCCTTACTTATGTCATCTTGGACTGAGGGCTTCCCTCCATGCCTTGGGAGAGGGCTTTCCCATTTTAGGAAAAACCATAGAGTCACCATTCAGAGATTTATCACAACGATCTATCCATTGTCAGAGCGAGGAATCCATCCAAAGACACCGGCATCACATCGATAAGCATTCTCTTATCTCTATTTCTTATATTGAGTTATAAATAACTATTTCCTTTATCTCTTGCGTGTATTTCCTTTGTTATGGAGTAGATCCTTCGGATTTAAGAATATAAGGAGTAGTTGTGATGTGATATTTATTTATAAATTATAAATTTGGTCATTTCTATAGGATCGAGACGTACTAGAGGGGGCCGGATGAATAGCACTCATGGCTTTCACGTTCATTTAAAATAAATCAGAGTAAAACATAGTGAAAAGTAAAGAACACAGAATAAGGACACTAAGAATTTTACTTGGTTCAGAGCCTGTGACGACTTCTACTCCAAGACCCACACATGAGAGTGCTTTCAATGTGCAATCACTAATAAATCGGAAGTTACATGTACAAGTATTGTAATAAAAGAAAGTTTATCGATGACTTGGAAAGTTGGATCTTTTGTGCAGTTGTCGTCGGAGTAGAATTACAGCGTTGTAGATTCAGCCTTTGAGCAGCACGCACGTGAGAAGATTGTTCTAAATGAATGTCTAAATGTGTGTCAAAGTGTTTGATCGAGGCCTTCGTTTATAGCCGAGTTGAGTCTAATCCAGATCCACTAATTTCAGGATTAAATTTGACTTGAAGCTGATCAGTCGACTGAACTTTCTACATCTGCCCAGCTTCCCATCCAGATGCTAGAACTTCGAATAAAGTCTTCGTTCGATCGTTCGATATCGTCGTTCAGTCAACCAATCCCTCTGTCCTCACTAACTTTTCTGGTCCAATGAACCCAGTTCGATCAAGTCACTGCTTATCCACCGTTCGGTCAACTGAATATGAGGTTTGGTCGACTGAACCCGAGGTTTGATCGACCGATCCTTGGTCGAAACTTAGCCGCAAGCTTATCTGATCTCTCGGGTTCGATCAACTGATCTGGAGGTTTAGTAGACTAATCAAGGCCGCAAACTTCAACCTATAAAATATTAGTTTTCTACAAAATAAAATTAGAATAATAGGCAAAAAGATATTTTGACAGTCTTTGGACTGTCCGGTTCTGACTTTCAGATTTTTCAAAAGCCCTAGGTCTAACCGACACTTACTGTTCCCTCAATGTCGAACGCGTCCTCACATACTTCTCTCAGGAGAGTTTACCTTTTGCTAGATCAGTCCTCCCGACCATCTAGACTTTTGCTCAATGTCCGATCCATCAGGACTTTATGCTGGACATCTAATCCCCGACCCGTCCAGTCTTCCACCTGATATCCGTGACCCCTAGAATTTTTACCTAGACTCCTTAACTCTAGAATTTCACCCAAGGTCCTCAACCCGCCAAGAGTTCGCCCAGTCTCTCGGACCAAGACTTCGTTACCTAACCGCAACTAGGACTTCCACCTGCTTAGTGTCAGCTATGACTTTTTGCCTAGTATCAACTAGGACTTTTACCTTGCCTAAGATCACTTAGAACTTTCTTGTAAACTCAGTCACACTTGTTAGATCACAAGATAGCTTAACATTGAACCCATTTACCATTATCAAAATACAGGGTCGATCGTCTGGTGCTCCCTGCACCAATAATTTCCTTAGTCTATGATATGTTTATGTCTTGTTCTTATTTAATTAAATGTGTATGTGGATGAAGGTGATGCATTGTGGAGGATTAGGCACCTTATAGAGGAGAAACTCTAAGATATTCCTTTAAATGAACTTTCTAGAGCAATCCTCTTTAAAAGAGGCCAACTCGCTACAAGGGAATTACTAATTAGAGGTTAATGAAATTTTTCTAATTTAATGCTAGAAAGTGAATTATGTAATCTAAACTGTATGACCTGTTAGGACCAAAAAAATTAACATATGTTCACTATGGTATGATATTATCCACTTTGGGTTTAAATCCTTGTAATTTTATTTTTTGGCTCTACCCAAAAGAGATCATACTAATAAAGATATCTTTCCCTTATACGTCCATGATCCTTTCCATGTATTTTCAATGTGAGACTTTATTTGCAACCATTGCAACCCAATAACCCCCCTCAAATGAAAGACCTCCTCCTCAAGCCTACCCACTTAATGTCATCTGATCCTTGGCCCACCAAGACTTTTCTGCCCCTTAGTTCAACCGACCTATTAGGACTTCCTTCCCACTCAATCCACTCAAGCTACTAGAACTTCCTTATCCCTCAGTCCAACCGACTTACTAGGACTTTCTTATCTCTCGGTCCTGTTGGGACCTTGACGTCCGCTAGAGGGGTGAATAGTGTCTCACTAAATTGATCACTTCTTCCTACACTTGTTAGTTACGCAGTGGAAATACAAACAAACAAGTAGAAAGCTAATCTAAATACAAGACAAGAAATACAAATCAAGCTACACAATCATTTAACGTGGTTCAAAGATTACGGCTCCTACTACATAGCTGTCCAAAAGGTGGACGATCCCGATCCGTCGGTGGATGACTCCCCGGCAAACTCCGGCTAGCTCACATAGCTTCTTATGAGTAGAGAAACCTCACCACAACTCTCACAAGAACAATTGAGACGTTAGGGCACAGGTAAACTACTAATAGGGGTTAACCACATCTATTTCGTCAACCTTAACCAAACTTCTAATGCTTGGTTATATGTGCCACAAGTTGGAAAACTCCGCCTACCAGTCGACTGTCAAAACCATCAGTCGATTGTCCTCTGTGGAGATTCGACCATTATAACCCAACGGCTCGATACCAGTCGACTGATACTTCCATCAGTCGACTGGTCCACACTAACCTAATGAACAGAAATATTCTGTTCGCTCCCAGTCAACTGCCAAGTCGACCGCACCAGTCGACTGATGAAAACATCAGTCGACTGCTACAGTACTACTATAGTAACGTTACAGTACTGCTACGGTGAAACCCTAATCCTAGGATTTAACCCCCGAGTACATTCACTCAGTACTCGTCCTTGCCCGACCAACCTAGACCTAGCCTTTTAGCCTCCTCCATCTACCTTGCGTCCCTCGGATGTCTCCCCATCCTTCACGTCTTGCCTTCTGGAGCTTCCATCGGCCTTGTCATTGTTGTCGGGTCTTCCTTTGCCAGCAGGTCGCGCCTCTGAGACTTTATCCAGTGCCAAGTTACACTTGGACTTACGTTGCCAAGACTACATACTTGGACTTACACCGCCAAGACTCATCCTTTGCCAAGATCAACCTTGGACTTTTCTTGTTGTACCTGTATCCTGCACACTCACAATGCATATCAAATACAACAATACCTAACTTAAACCTTTGCCCAAACATCAAAACCTAGGGTACTTAGATTGCTCCAACAGGTCCAACCAACTTACTACGTCTTTCTTGCCTAGCCGTAACTAAGACTTCTCTATCTTGTGTCTAGTAGTCTTGATTCAGACATGAGAGCCTCCACTTCCTTCGTTAGAGGTCAATATTTCACCCACATAGCTTAATTGGACCATAGCTCTTATGCACAGTTGGTGATCAGTCCTTTTGGTAGTCCAGGTTTTGATACCAATTGGTATGATATTATCCACTTTGGGCCTAAGCTCTCATGGTTTTATTTTTGGGTTCTACTAAAAATGCCTCATACAAATAGAGATATTTTTCCCTTATAAGTTTATGATCCTTTCCATATGTTTTCAATGTGGGACTTTGTTTACCACCATTACAACCCAACAAGATGAGGGGGCTCTCATGTGACAAGAGGTATCCCTTTTACCGGACTTTCAAGTGTTACCTCTTTACTCATTGAAATTGATATAAATATGTTAATTAGAGTTCAATATATTTTCTCCAATTGAATGTTAAGAAGTAACCTGTATAATCTATACTGTATGATCGGGGGCCCTCATGTGACAGAGGGTATTGATGTGCGTAGTTTGTATACACTTGTTTAGCATATTTTGACGCGCATTCACATATTTTGCGCATGCTTTATCTATGCATTTTTGTACTTCCAGCTTTGCTTTTAGCATATTTACTCTTTTTGTTCGAAGATCTATTTTTGTGTATTTTCTGTATGCAGGAGTCGATTTTGGAGAAGAATTGATGTTCAAGGCGAAATCTACAATTGAATGAAGGAGGAAAGCATTATTTCTATGTGCCACACGGTCCTGTCATGGGGAGTTACCCAGGCCGTGTGGTGATCCTCACCCCTGCAGCACGGGCTGAATGAAGGAGTGTCCAGGCTGTGTGAACCTCACACGGCCGTGCAAGCCTTCCAGAGCCAAAGCAATGTATGGTCGTGTATGTCACACGGCCATGCAACACCTCCAGAAACCAAGAATGTCCTGGCCGTGTCCCAGACACGGTCGTCCAGGAGTTTCAGCGCCAGAGGCAGCACAAGCCGTGTAGATCTATATGGCCGTGCAAGGGGGTAGTGGCAGAGCATGCCACGGCCGTGTGAGCATCACACAGCCGTGTCACCTGGGCAGTGAAGGGAATGGACCAGGCCGTGTGAGCTTCACACGGCCGTGTCTCGGGGTCGTGTGGCACCCAAACTCCAACCCTATATAAGGGTTTCTTCCTCATTTGAAAGAGGGAGTTCTCCCTTTTGGGAAAAATCAAGATTTGGGTCGTTCCTCCACCTTCTTGGAGGGATTTTCCAGCGATCTAAGGGAGGATCTTCAACGAATCGACTCCGGGAATGAGGATTGGATCCGAAGACGGTTCTTCATCGTAGATAAGCTTTTCTTCCCTTCTCTTCTTAAGTTTTGGGGATCAAGATGCTTGTATTCTTCTTGTTTTTGGATTTCTTTCCTTGTTCTATGGATTAGATCTCTATGTTCTAGGATGGAGGGAGTATTTGTAATGTGAATTTGATGTAAACTTTTGTGGATTTGACAATTTCCTATTTCTATAATTTTGCCCTGTTTGTATCTATTTGATCTTGTGGATTGTTGTGATTGGGCTTGATTACCATACTTGATTAAATGTTTGGGTACCTTGTGGATCTTGTAAGGGTGATTCCTCACTCGATTATCCGAGGGGTGTTCGTGACAGACAAGCCCATGTAAGGACGTTTGAGGGATGATCTTGAGGGTGAAATAAGGGCATTCAAGGGGGTAGGATGGATTAGATGCATTAATCTTTCATATCTTGATGAGGTTGAGAAGTAATGAATATCTATGTTGATTTTCCGAGGGACGCATGTGACAGGTAAGCCCGTGTAAGTACAACATAGGAATCATTCCTAATTGATCGCATTTAGGTATAGATTTCAGTCCTAGGCCGTTTGTCTATTGCAAGAGAGAACCGACAACCTTCTACGAATGTTGGACAATTGAGGAATATGATTTGGTAGATCACCTACATTGGATAACATTACAAAGAAACCGAAACTCCTAGAAAATCCTTAATCATAGTCCTTATTCTTGTTTCTATTCTTTTATCTCTATTCTTTACTTTTTATTATTGTACTAGTTTTCATAAATCATTTGATTAGTTGTTTAGCTAATTCGTGTTGAGATATCTTTAGTGCTTATACCAGTCACTGTGGATACGATATCTTTCTTTATTACTAACGACGTATCCGTACACTTGCGGATCGTTTAACAGGTATCACTCTAACCAAACTTTTTATATTACCTCTTTACTTAATAGCATTAAAAGAGATGTAAACATTCCGGTGCAACCTTCACAGCCTTTTATCAATAATTTAGTTAGAATCTCTACAAGAGCATAAATATGGAGGTGAGAAGGTGAATAAGACGTAGAGCATCAACTAGCATCATAATGAAATCGAAATCCTAGAATCATCTCCCAATCCAACTTCTCTTTTTTACCACTTGTCTTCCTTTGACCACTTCTACTTAGGTCTTCTCTCAAAATTTTCCCTCTT
This sequence comes from Zingiber officinale, assembly GCF_018446385.1. Classification (NCBI taxonomy): domain Eukaryota; kingdom Viridiplantae; phylum Streptophyta; class Magnoliopsida; order Zingiberales; family Zingiberaceae; genus Zingiber; species Zingiber officinale. The sequence goes on from NC_055988.1 coordinate 113,894,550, forward strand.
TCTCTCTCAACTCTCTCTCTCTCTTGTTCTCGTGACCACACATAAACTCAACTTTCTAGATAATTTGATTTGCAAACTTAGCTAGTGTTTAATTAACAACCCCTATGGATCGATATTTTATTACTGAATGACATAATCGTGCACTTGCAGTTAGACAATATATTGTCATTTCTAGAACTCTTGTGGAGTTGGAGAAACATTTTACAATATTTGATGAGATATATATGTGATGTGAGGATAGTAATCAAATACAACAACAACAACAACTAAATCTTATTCCACTAAGTGGGATCGACTATATGGATCCTTTTATGTCATTGGGGTCTATCCCCTACTATAGCATTATATATACTTTAATAAATTGTATCTTATTTTATTATTGATAATCAAGTCTTTTTTTTTATCTTCCTCTTTCTCATTTGATGTCCATATTTGTCATAGTTTCACATTACCTATCTAAAGTATTTATTAGTCATCTAAGTATATGTATATATCATCTTAAATGTGTCTCTCAGAGTTTTTCCTCAATAGATGTAACTTTGACTTTTTCTCTAATACTCTCATATCTTATTTTGTCTTTCCTCATATGTTTACATATATATCTAAACACTCTCATCTTTACAACTATCATCTTATATTCATATGCTCGAGTCATGTCCCAACATTTAGCTTCATATAACACAGCAGATCTAAGTACAATTTTGTAAAACTTTCCTTTAAGTTTTAGAAGTACTTTACTATCACATAAAACACCTGACGCTTTCCTCCATTTCAAACATCCTACTTGTATTCTATGAAAGACATCTCTCTCAATTCCTCCCTCACTTTTCAAAAATGATCCTAAACATTTAAAGCTCTTGGTTTTAGGCAACTACTCATCTCCTATCTTAACAATTGTCTCATCACATCTAATATTGCTAAATTTAAATTCCATATGTTCTGTCTTTATTTTACTAAGCCTAAAACATTTTCCTTCTAGTGTTTCTTGCCAAGATTCTAGTTTAGCATTTACTTCTTCACTTGTTTCATCTACTAAAATAATATCATCTGTAAATAATATGCACCACGATACTGTGTCCTAAATATATGCAATGAGTTCATCTATAATTAGTGTAAAAAAATAGGGGCATAGAGTTGATCCTTGATGTAACTTTATCTTTATTGGAAATACTTTAGTTACTCTGCTTGAAGTCTTTACTTTGATCATTACATACTCATATATATCCTTAATTAGTTCAATATATGTTATGCTGACACCTCTCTTTTCTAGAATTCTATATATAATTTCTCTTTGGACTCTATCATAAGCTTGTTCTAAGTCAATGAAAATCATGTATAGATCTTATTTTTACTGCCGATATTTTTTAATTAGTTGTCTAAAAGATGTTTAGTTTCTATTGTCGACCTTCCAAGCATATCCCCAAATTGATTTTTGATCACCTTGGTCTACTTCCTTAATCTTTTTTCTTTTATTTTTTTCTAAAGTTTCATGGTATGACTCATTAGTCTAATTCCCCTTTAGTTTGCACAATTTGATATGTCTCCGTTGTTCTTATATAAGGGAACTAGAGTATTTACCCTCCATTGATCAGACATTTTTTTATTTTAAATATTATGTTAAATAATTTTATAAGTTATTCAATATCTTATTTCCCTAGACATTTTCATACCTCTATTATAATATCATCTAGTCCAACAGCTTTTCCATGTGCATCTCATTTAAAGTTTGTTCTACTTCTAAAGTTTGACTTTTATAATAAAAATTAAATTATTATACTCATTTGACCTACTTAAATTACTTAAGTTAAGTTGGTTATCAAAAAATACTGAATTTGAAGCAAGACTACCTAATGAAAAACTTTGAGAGGTTGGACAACTTTTAAGCAATGTAACGACTATGCAAGATTAGCTCCAGTCGTCCGAACTTTGTTTACTCAGATATTAACTTCATTCATGAACAAGTTGGATCTAGATAACATGGTAAATTTTTGGTCACTTAGATTAGCTTCAATCGCTTGGAAGGCGGTCAATTCGGATCTCCAACCGACTCATTTAGATCAACTTGATATGGTCTTCATGTCGCTTGGATAGCTTTCGATTGCTCAAGTGGCTCTGACTTGATTCTGGTCACCCTTGTAAGAACTCCAAGTGATTGAGCTAAGGTTGTTTTGATATGTTGTCAAATGAGTTTACATTAGGTCTTGTTGGGTTATTAATATGTATATCTAAGTGTGCAGGAATCTAGGAGAACACACATACCCGATGACTCAAGATCTAGTGGAGTACAATGGAGGACGATATGGGACACTTGAGGGATCAGAAAAGATGAGGAGCATCAGAGACGACAAAACTTTAACTATAAAATACAAGCAAGTGAGAAGGATGATATAAAAGGGGGCCAACGGGCTCAGTGCATTTAAGGGATGAGAAGTTGATGAAGAGTATTCTGGTAGAGCAACAAGGATGGCATGGGAGTGAGCATCTGATGGACGAGAAGACGGCAGAGAGCATGCACAAGGTAAGCTAGTGAGACAAGTGTTGAGTGACCTGTAATTGGATTTGGATGAAGGTAGACTAAACCTTAGGCAGACTCATGCATAGATGACTGAGTCAAAAGGTTCGGGCGATCAGAAAAAGATTTTCGATCAACCAAATCAATGGTTCATTCGACCAAAGTATAAGATAATCCTTTTCTGCTTGTAGGATATCACTGGAGTTAGATTGATTGACCGAACAACATATTGGGCAACTGAAAGTCATACGGTGATCTATCAGTGGATATCCGATGTAAGCGGGATGGGGCAATTGAAGTTCAAGATCGAGAGACCGAAGGACACCTTACAGTAGATCTAGAGAAGTTATTTGAAGCTGACCATGTTTTGGTCGACTAGTAAGTTATTAGGTCAACCGAAAGAATGCGACATTAGCAAAGGGATGAGTAAGACTATCTCATGGATCAGGTCGACCAATCACATAAATGGTCTCGATCGAATGATCAAGCTTTTTCGATCTACTAAAAATGTCACATCAACACTCGACCAAAAGCATATAAAAGGAGGCGAGGATCACAATTAAAGATACAATTCACATTCAAAGTTCCTTTTATTCCTTAGTGGTATTAGAGCTTTCTTTTTAATTGTATTCAACTATTGTAAGAAGTTTCTCTGGCTCCGCACATTATTGAACAAGGATAGGGACATGTGCTTCTTGTGCATATATCTTAAACGTAACAACCTAGGAGTTATGAACCAAGTAAATGATTATGTCCTATTTTCTTTATATGTTGGTTCATTTTAATTAATTTGTGTGTGTGCTCCCTCTCTAGCTATCCAACCACTATCGCAACACCCACAACCCTGACCTTCCAAGTCCAACTAGTCAACTTCTTGTAACACAAAATTAGTCCTCAAATACAATATAGATAAAAAATAATCTTTGGATAATCACAATTGTCCATCTTGACTTTGAAACTCCAAGTAGTTTCTCGGTCAAGATTGCACCTATTTAGTAAACTACTCTCGTCCAAGAAAGAAGATTCTCTCCTCACGACCTTTTGTGTCATAAGTTCTCTCAAAGCTTACCTTTCTTGGTTTACCTAGGACTTATCTTGCCAAGTATATGATCAAGCTATTGTTAACCCACCAAGACTTTCGTTGCCTGATATTTGGTCTCCCTGATCCATTAGAGCTTCCCTTATCTAGTATCTGATCACCTGACCTACCAAATCTTTCATTGCCTAGTAGTCTCACCGATCCATTAGGGCATGTTTGGTTCAAGGGTATCATAGATAACCAAGCTATCCGCCTATGATAATCCATGATAACTGTGTTTGGTTCAAGGTTTTCTTGATTCTAAAGTTTCTCTCGATTCCAAAACGTCAGCAAACGTTATCAATCTTAGTATCAAATCCGGAATCAAAAAACCATGGGTCACCTAAGGTTTTTCTCGATTTCGGAGGTTAAGTAATTTTTTTTTCAGAAATTACGTTCGGAAGGATCGGAGCGCAACAGAGCGGTGCGGTGTAAAGGTTCATCGGATGTCTATCCTCCCCCGTGCGCTATTCAACTGCTGACGAAGATGATGGGAGCGAGCGATCACCTTTTACCACCATTGTTTGATCTTAAAAGGTCGCAAACTAGTTAGCTAATTCAAATTGGCTCATGACTAATTCATCTAGATCATACCCGATTCTTCTATTAATGACTACTGATCTAGATCAGCTTGACTATGCACCTGAATTACAACTATCCCCTCTATTGGGTGTTTCTTTAGTTGACCATTTGTAATTATGTCAATAGATTAAACCAGATAAAATCAAGACTGATTCTCTTGCATCAAGAATTTAGAGTCTATTCTATGATGGCCTAGGGATAAATTGACGGAGGTACTGGGAGCAAATGAATCCCCTTTTACTACAAGAATTTGTCATCTGTTGATTATATCTTTATCATCTATTTTATTTTTTAATTACAACTAATCCTATAATCATAATGTGAATTCTCATTATTCATATTTATTATGTTATATATAAACAAAATATAACATAAAATAAATATATATTCATTCTTTCATGTAATTCAAATTTAAATTAAATTAATTATAGATTTCTTATTTATATATTTTATACATCTTAATTCTTATATTAATAAGTTTTTAATTGTTATTATTTTATTTATTATTATTTGATAATACATATAATATTCAATACAAATTACAAATAATATAATTTATTATAACATAATTATTTTAATAGTTAATAACTAATTGATAGTTAATTAATTACTTCATTAATATAACTAATTAAGTATTCAATAATTAATAATTATTAATTAATAAAATAAAATAATTAATTAATTAATTTTTAGAACATCAATCACTTGAATGATTCTTCAATGACTATTTCAATACTTTTTCAAATCATATCCTATTAATAAAAAAAATATTTTTAATTTTAACAGAGTGAGATTTGAACCTAAAATCTTATGTATCAAAGCTTTGCTATCCATAATTGATTCAGCCTAATCAAATACACATAATTTCTATAACATTTGGATTTTAACCTTACCTAATATCTTAACAAATTAGGATTTCTCATGCCAAGAGACTCCTAGACTTCACCTATTGCCAAGCTATCGAAAGGACTTCAACTTGCCCAGCCCAACTACTAGGATTTCCACTTGTCCAATGTTTAATTTACTCGATTTCCACTTGTCCAAAGTTTACTCCTTTGAGACTTTCTCACTTGCTCTATCTCAGCACAATCAACCTTTATGCCAGGTTGACCAAGCTTGACTTAGGTTTCAATGTCTAATCAATAAGTTTAATGGTTGAACGAGATACTAAATAGGTCAAAATTGATCAGATATTTGATAATTGAAAAATCCAAGTGGACTACTATTGACTTGACACTTGGTAGTTAAAAGTCCAACAAAGAGTTGGCAATAATAAAGTTTAAGTGGGGTCACAGTTGACTGAACACTTAACAGTTGAAAATCGAACATAGAATTAGCAAGAGGAAATTCTAAGTGGATTATGGTTGATCGAACACTTGGAAATGATGAAGTCCTACAGGTTACGGAGAACCGAATGTTAGACAAGAGAGGTAAAGTTTTAACATGTCATGGAGGACCGGATGTTAGGCATGTGAGTGAAGTTATAACATATTATAAAGGATCGAATGTTAGACATGAGAGGTGAAATCTGTTGGGGTTGCAAGGTTGTAAACAAAGTCTCATATTGAAAATATATGGAAGAGATCATGGGCTTATAAGGAAAAGATATCTCTATTGGTATGAGGTCTTTTAGGTAAAGTTCAAAAATAAAATTATAAGGCTTATGGTCAAAGTAGATAATATCATATCATTATGGATATATCTAAATTCCTTCGGTCCTAATAATTGGTATCAAAGCTTAAACTATCAGAAGGTCTAACCGTTGATTATGCACAAGAGCTATAGTCTAATCGAGTCATGTGAGTAGAATATTGACCTCGAACAAAGGAAGCAGGAGATCTCATGTCTGGATCAAGAGGATCAGACACCAAGCAGGAAGTCCTGGTGGACAGTCAAACAGAGAAGCCCTAGTTGCGACTAGGTAAGGAAAATCTCAAAAGTCAATTGGACTAAGGAGAAAGGAAGTCCTAGTAAGTCAGGTGGACTGAGGGGCAGTAAGAACTAGTAGGTTGGTTGGACTAAGGGGTAGGAGGACCTGGTGGGTCAAGAATTAGACATTAAATGAATATACTTTTCGCTTGAGGAGGGGTCCTATGGTCCTTCGTTTGAAGGAGGATTGTTAGAGTTTTAATGTTGTAAATAAAATCCCACATTGAAAATATATGGAAAATATTATGAAATTATAAAAGAAAGATATCTCCATTGGTATGAGGTCTTTTGGGTAAAGTCTAAAAATAAAATTATGAGAGCTTAGGCTCAGAGTGAACAATATCATATCATTGTGAAGATATCTAAATTTCTTTTGTTCTAACAAAATCCTAATAGGTCATAGAGGACAGGATGTTAGGCATGAGTGAAATCCTAAAAGGTCATGGAGGATCGAATGTTAGGCTTAAGAAGATAAATCCAAATAGGTCAAGGAGGTTAAATGTTTCTCAATGGTGATATCCTAGCATATCAATGTTGACCAAATGTTAATTAAAAGAAGTCCTGGTAAATTGAAGTCAATTGAATACTAGGTAAGGGTAGAGTTCAACCTCTGATAGCTAGAACTAATGCATTAGTAACCTGAAATTGTTTCGGTATGAGCACTCAACTAATGCCCTATATGTTGAGCTGGAAAGTATCGTTGAGTGGATAATGCTTGGATAACATTTGAATTATGGAAGAGTAGTCAACTAGGCAGGTTCAAGAAGTCTACAAATAGGCAAATTTTGGTTATGACCAAAAACCCTATAGAGAGTTTTGTGGAGATTTTAAGAGAGTAGTTCTTAGAAGGTTTGTGGGAGAGTGTTATTGCATTTGAGACCTTCTGAAAGCAACCAAAAGCAACTACAAAGCAGAGCATAGATTTCTCTTGTAAAGTTATTTCATTTACATTGTATCTATTTTCTATTATATCTTTATATTCTTGCTTGCATTGCTTGAAAAAAAAATAGATTTTGTAAAAGGTTTTTCACCTTTGGAAGCTCTCCTATATGGATAAAGATGGTGGTAGTATCGCTAAAATGTTATGCCATAGAGTAGATGATAGGACTCGTGTGAGCTAGAGGAGGAATGAATACGCAACGGAAACCTTGCTTCAATCTTGACTCCACATATACAACTCCAGGATTTACTTGGTATCCACTTCCTTGAGGTGATTGTAGGATCATAAAGCGCTAGAGGGTGAGGGGTGAATAGCGCTCGTGGCTAATTTCATTCATTTCGAGTAAACTCAAAGTAAATACGTAGCGGAAATAAGAGAGAGACAAACAAAACACGTACACCAAGGATTTACTTGGTTTGGAGCCTGTGATGACTCCTACTCCAAGGCACGCACGTAAGAGTGCTTTCGATGGGCAATCACTAATCAATCTGAAATAATACAAAATGGTTACGGTTGTAGTACAAGTAGCTTTTAAATAAAATAATACCGACAACTACGTATGAGGAAATCTCTAGAAGAATCATCGTCGGATCTTTCGGACGTCGTGGAAGCGTTTTCTGAGCAACTCAAAGAAGCGAAAGTCGTTCATTGTGTTGTATTGAAGCTCCTGGTCGAAGTTGCTTTTATAGGTTGTTCCGGGCGCCCGGAACCCCTTTGAGCGCTGGACCACGTGGCTCGGCCACTCCGCGCATGTCATATCATCTTGGCGATAACTTTTGAATTCCAGGCGCTTGGACCGACTTCGGGCTCCCGGACCAACTCAGGGCGCCCTGACAAGTTTTTTCCAACCCCTTATTTTCTGTAAAATAAAGTTAGTTCAGGCATAAATCAATATATATAAACTGAAATTTGACAGCTAGAAGTTCTGACTTTGAGTTTTGTCGAAACTCTAGGTTGAACCGACGTCTACTGTTCCCTCTTCGGGAAACGTGTCCTCACTTACTCCTATCAGGAGAAGTTACCTGTTGCCAGATTGATCCTCCAAACCAACTGGACTTTTGCTCAGCGTCCGAAGCTTCCGGTCTTCATGCTGGGTGTCCGCTCCATGACCCGTCCAGACTTCCACACAGCTCGCGACACCAGGATTTCAACCTAGATCCCCCGACTCTAGGATTTTGCTCGAAGCTCTCAACCCACCAAGACTTTTCACCTAGGGTTACCACCCCATAGAACCTAGGGTTACCACCCCCTAGAGTTTTCCACATGCCTACCTGCTGCTAAGGCTTTTGCCTAAGAACTCTTAGGACTTTCCTGCAATCTCATTCATACTTGTTAAACCACAAATAACCTTAATTTTGAATCCTTTGCCATTATCAAAACTCAGATTCGATCGTTGGATGCTTCCCGCACCAACAGTGACTAATCCAAAAATCCACTTATAGCAATCACATCCACTAAGAAATCCCTCCTTTTTAGAAACTTTTAGGAGACGAAGAAGCCTCTTACAATGCGTTGTTACAAGAACAAGGGCAAGCAATACAAGACACAAATGAATATGAAAGCAATAACACTTTACATTTGAAAACTTTGCTTGCTTGATCTCTTGTAGCTTAAAAATGGCTCTTGATGGTTCAGAAATACAGCAACGCTATCCTCCAAAACCCTAAAGAACTGGTAGTGAAAAACTCCTTGAAATCTCTCCTTTAAAGCCTTTTGGTTGGGGCTGATTTTCGCCTATCAATCGACTGATCTTACCCATCAATCGATTAATATAGTCTTTGACCGTTGAACAACCTCTGAACTTTATGAAATCTATTTGATTTTGTTAATAATTCTAACATTAGTTGACTAATGTCCAACATCCGTTGACTGAGAGCATCAGTCAAATAGAGCACACGAGTTCCACTCGCTTCTATACTTTTAATTCAACATAAGTCGATTGATTTCTCACATCAGTCGATTGATCTTATCATTCGAACAAAACAAGCGAGTCTCGCCTCTGTTCTCTTTAATTTGACATCAAGCAACTAATGTGAACCATCAGTCGAATCAAATCAAGTAAATTTGACTCACTTTTATTCAGTTTCTACCGTCATCAATTGACTAATCAAACTCATTAGTCAACTAATTCCATCAATTAAGTCTAGCAATTCCAAATCAACTTACTTTTGTTTGGTTTCTAAAGTCATCAGTCAACTAATCAAACCCATTAGTCGACTGATACCTAAGTTTGACAAACATAGATCTCTAAACAAGCTCCGTTTCGCAATGGAAATCGTCTCGTTCTGATATCCAAGTCAAAAGTTATGACATTCGAAAGTTTACTCTATCAAAACTTTCTCGTTTCATGTCAACTCCATATTGGACATCTGAGCGCCAAGTGTGCAACGACAATCATCTTTTTTGATATCTAAGTCAAAAGTTATAGCATTCGAAAGTTTGCTCTATCGAAACTTCCTTGTTTTATGTCAACTCCCTATTGGATTTCTGATCACCAAATATCCAATCAACTGTGACCCACTTGGGCTTTCCGTCTCGTTCCAAGTGTTCAAGTCTCAGCTGACCCACTTTAGATTTAACATAATTCTCAACTAGGTTTGTCTAATTCCCAAATAAGTCTTCCACCATCTAGCCCCGCTAGGACTTTCATTATCTAGTTTTCAATCAGTACTTCCATTGCCTAATTCTCAACTAGGTCTTTCATCGCCTAATCTCGCTAGGACTTCCATTGCTTATTTCTCAACTAGGACTTCTATTGCCTAGTTCTCAACTAGTCTTCCACCGCCTAGCCCCGCTAGAACTTCCATTGATTAGTTTTCAACTATGATTTCTATTGCCTAGTTCTCACTAAGACTTGCACTGCATATTGATCAAACATCGAAATCCCAATTCAAGTCAACTCGAGATGGGTCATTTGGTCAACCCTGACCAAAGGTCGATTGTACCAACAGTAGCAATCGAGAGCTCCAAACCGCACAAAAATATAGGTTTCGTTTGTTTTTGTGCTTTATGTTTTCTATTTTTCTGTTGTGCATTAACTTTTTATAGACAAACACAAGATCGATTATGAATCGAAACACACTATTTACCCTCCTCTAGCGATGACAATGGCCCAACACTCTAGGACTTCCACAACTTCGGCACCTACCTAGTGTTCACTCCTCCACAATGTCCTCACTTGGTTAGTGTCTACTCCTTTAAAACTTCTACACTTGCTTAGGACTTTCATACTTGCCTAAACTTTACTTCTCCAAGACATCCATACTTACCAAGCATCTAGTCACCTTTAACATGTTCGAGCTTCTTCACACATGTCTAACATCTCGACCTGTTAGAACTTCTATTAATCAAGTGTCTAATTAACTTTGACCTACTTGGACCTCAAAATATCAACATTTATTTGAATTTTATCCAATGTCAATTGTTTAGTTTATCTAACCCCCTTGGACTTCTACAACTCTTTAACATATTCAACAATATTACTCAAATAACAAAAATCCTAGACCATGGTCAACTTTGATCGGGGTTGATTATACTGACAATCTCTTCTTTTGATATTTGATAATTTATTTAAGTTTGAATTAACTATTAGCCAAACTTCCCATATCTTATGACAAAACCTAATAGATGGTTTCCTACCTGAAATCTCTCAGATGGGTTGATTGAGCAGAAAGACAAAATTAGTTAATCAAAATTCAAATAACTATCATTGTAGATAACAACCGAATCTCACTGTTTAGTTGAACAAATTGCTCAAATTGATCAACCAGACTATACTGAACAACAACTATAAATAGAAGCTCAATGTTGATCAACTAGAACATCAACAAGCTCTCAACTCTTTTCCATTATGCTTATCTAGTAGCCCTTTATAAATAGTGTGCTCTCCATATTTTTCATACAATCCTATATAATTATTTTTAATAACCATTGTCGTGTTTTAATCACCTCTTTTTGTTGTTTCCTTGGCTTTCTTCGCTTACTATAAATCTATTCGAAGCCAATTTGACATTGTACTTTTATAAAGGTTTCTATCTCTAGAGTATTAAAAAAGAGAAAATATAAGTGTAGGCATAAGAACAGGGACTTATAAGTATTATGAAAAATAATTTATTCTCAAAAATCAATTAATACCAAGAAAAGATATTTTTCCGCTACGTGTTTAATTTTAAACTAAACTTTTAAAAGTTTGAAAATTAGTTTTAAATAAAAACGTTATTGACCCTCTCTTCGCTCCCTTCTGGTGTTCTTATGCACTTTTATAAAATTTCTCTCACGTCCTCCAAAGCAACCACATCAATGCGTCGAAGATGGACGTGTTTGTAACAGATGGTAAGGAATGGAAGGCATTTAATAAGTATTAAATAAAATTTGCTTCAATTCCACATTCCATGAGATTAGCTTAGCAAGCAAAGGATTTAATTCTTTTTGTATGATGAACATAACATATTGATTAGAGGTAACTAGAAAATGGCCTTAGTTAATGAGTTATAAAATACTGTCACTAAGGTGTCTTTGATAGCCTAACCTAGTGTTCCATTTGTGGGCACTATTATGTCATTCCGTACCAATGCTATTGAGTTGTAACAAGACAACGAAATTTCTAATGAAAAGTAGCAACAGTTGGGCATCATACAATCTGTAAAATTGTCTCAAATTATCAAAGCTAATTTGTCATCATTAGCCAACATTATAGTTATGATAAAGAAACCTTAATTGACAATGATCAAATATAATAAAATCTATTTAAATATAAAAGATAATATAAAATGAAATAAAAAGATTCATATACTCATCCCACTTAGAAGGGAAAAAAAACTTCAAAATTTTAAGGTGTCATTTCTATTAAATTATAATATTATTTATTATCTTAAATATTAACATGTACAAGAAAATAAAGTAGCCTCAACTGAATAAGCAACTTGGGTAGAAAAATTGAACTAGGTGAGTTAAGCCAACAAAATGAGTTGAATGAGCTTAGAAAACCAAACAAGACAAATGGGATGAAAGGACTTGGTAAATCAAAGATAAATTGTATGGGTTGGTCAAATATATACTTGAGTGAACCAAGCAAATTGTGTGAACAAGTCAGAGTATAGAGTGAACGCAGTGAAAATAGACTCTTGCATTGAGCAGCATCTCACAGAAGAAACGGATATTTTTTGCCAACCGCTGTGAAGTCTGAAGCAAATATCTCTGCAAACAATCGTGTCTGCCAACTGACTATTTGCTGAAAGTTACATCACAACCCGCTGAAAGTACAACATAACCTACCCATAATCATCATTGTCAAGGTACCAGCTTCAAGGGAATTGCAAACACGCTAAACGGAAGATTACCTGGTGAGCAGGAAATAGATCCATTTAGATGTGTTACTCCATAAGAACTGAAAGTTAAATTCTTGATTTGATATTTCATACCTTATACGCTCTACTCTGCAGTGAATTCAATAGAAAATTTTGTTTCAAGTAATGTACGAACCCCAACTATGTAGTCTTTGTCAGATCACTAGGGGCTTGTGACTCCATGCTTCTCCTAAGAAACTCTGATATCTTTGCGCATGCAGCATAACCCCGATCAAGGCAATTGAAATAGTCGACCACTAGTTCAAGGCGTTCGCCAGATTCAGATCAGTTATCGTGAACATAGATAAACAACAAGGCCAGAGATTGGTTATCCAATATGATTAAATGTTAGATATGAATCATAAGAGTGTAATCAGTGATATGTTGGATAGCGGAACAAAGAAATGCAAATCAGAAAACCATAATCAATAAAGTGAAGCAACATCAAGCTTTTCTAATACATTTCACTGATACAAAAAGTTGTCAAGAATGTAAGGCAATTTCTAGCCATAACATAGTAGTTCAGCAAGATTATGAGTCTTGATTCTTATTATTAAAATATAAATGTAAGTCTTTGATTAAAATTCTAGGATATCTAAAATATTCAAGTCTGGAAGCTTTGTTTTAATTTTAGCTAGAAGTATGTTCATGCAATTTTGTTCAAATGAACAGATTGAGTTTGAAGAATTTTTTTTTAAATGTAATCAGACCCCTACATAAAATATTAGTTTTTTTTCTTTTTTCTTTAATATATACTATCTATCTACACTTTTTTTACTAATTAACTAACAAATTAAGCAGTAGAAGAGAGTGAGTCATGCAAGAAAGTGTCAAGTAGATTATCATGTTCATACAGGACAATTTCTCATTTACTTAAAACATACAGATAATTAATGATTGGTTTTCATTTTAAAATAACTGCAAAAAGATGAGAAATGAATTTTTCATAAATTAAATTAAAATTATGATGGATTAAAGAAAATTATGAGATAGTATCACAAGTTAAAACTATACAAGCAACAATTAAAGTTCAGGTGTCATGATAATATATTCATTTTTTAAATGAATTTGGACAGGAAGATTTAAACATTTTATCATCTGGATTGCGGTGCTAGATTGTACTAAAACAAAAAAAACAGTAGGTCATGCGTAGACATAGAATCAACAAGCAAATATTGCAAGTTTCACCTGGCATCGCCCCATGAGTTACAGATGTAATAATCCCAGCCTCAATCGGTTCACTATCCTCTGTCAATGAACCTTTGGGAAGGACTGATATTGGAGAATTTGGAAATACCAAATACGCAAATGCTTGAATTTTCTGAGATAAAAACCAAGTCAATTATTCGAGTTTTCAGTGGAAGAATGCATCATAAAATTACCAGTAATCCATATCAAAGGAAGGTCTCTATGAATGTATAGGTGGAAGAGGGAATTTCAAAGCAGGAACCAATTACAAGAGCAACATAAATATATTGTGGTCTTTTCACATCAAATGGAGCCAGTAAAGTCACATTGGAGCAAACACCCATGCCAGTAGAGTCACATTGAGAATTGATATGGTGAACATCCCTAAAAATGGATGGTCCAAATTCATTGCATACTCAACCAGACCCAAATAAACCTATGTGATAGTGATTAATATATGATTGATGCTGCACAGTGAACAGTAGGAGAATACCTAGCAAGTTTGGTTCATAGTCAATGGATAGAGGAAATTAGTCAAGACAAGAACAACAGAATAATTAACAACAATAGCTCCAACATAAATAGAGCATGCAAGAATAGCTAAATACCTTCTCTTCTATCTTTGTAGGATCTAGAATTACAGATCGACTCCCTGTCAAACCACAACAAATAGCCACTGCAAAAGTCCATTGCACAGTGCAGTTAGGCATGCAGTAGGTAGAGAATGTAATTGCCATGGTGATAACATACCAGCTAGATACTTTAAAGGGATACCAGCGTCTGCAAGTGCCGCACAAGATGCATTTATGGCACAAGGGAGAAGCTAAAAACTTAGTCAAGCAAAACTCGGTTATTTAAGAGATTCTAGGTAAGAAAATTAAGCAAAGCTTCCTCTGTTACAAGTTGAGGGAGAACAAAGCTCCTCACAAAAACCCATTTTGATGCTGAAAGGAAAATCATCAAGGGCTGAAAAAAAAAAACCACATGGAAAACCAACAAAAACATTATTCGATAAAGTATCTGTTTTCTAATAAAAAAGGAAGCAAGCCCTAAGAATCTAATAGACAGGGAACAACTTTATTTAAAGGGGAAAAGTTACTTAGGCATCTTCTGTAGCATTCTTAGCACCTGAGGTGTTCTCAACCCCATTACATGTGTAATTCTCAATGCCAGAAATGCCCTGATTATAGAACTGTTATTCTTGATAATCCTGGAGATTGAAGGTTTGTTCAGTTGTAGCATGGGCATAAGACATTTCACACATCTCATTTCATATCACATCTGTACTTCCAATTGGATCAGAGATAACTCAGGTCTGTCTGAATTAAGATGTACGAATATGCAGACTCAATGATCTAGGACCAAAAGCAAGACTTGCCCATTAGTGTCCTTAACTAAATTAGGAAAATTAGCAAATGAGTTCGAGTTAAACTAAAACATTAGCCCTGACAAGAATTAACAACAACCATGCATTATCCCACTAGGTGTCGGCTATAGTGCCTTGACATAACAAATAGAAATTTTAGGTGTAGGTTTTAAAGAAGCTTAATGACGCTCACATACTTTCAATCAGTTATCCATTGGCTAACTACAAATATCTATCAAGATAAATACAAAAAATCTGTTAGTAAAAGATACAGCACCATCATCTCCAACAACCTGCAACAAAAAGAAATGTAATATAAGCAACTAAAAGAACTAATATGATCAAGTTTACTTCAATATATTTCAGCACTATATCGTAGTAAATGCTAATACATATTTTTACTCTTGAAGGGAAAAAAAAACAATACAAAAAAAATGAAAGTCTTAAGGGTGTAAACTTGGGTGGGTTGATAGTCAATCATTCGTTAGATAATGAGTATTCAACCAAATAACAATACATTACAATCATTGTTGGTGCAATTGTGCTTTAAGTAATTAGGTTACATTAAGATTTTAATGTTTGATCAAATAGTTAAAGTTAGAAATTGCATATGTGTTTGAAATGGCTATTAAATTATGCAGGAACTTGGTACATGCAGCTCGTGGAGCCCATGACTTTGATGAGGTCCATAATGACTTGGCAAGGCAAAGACAACACACTCAATGACTTGGAGATCCAATGGAGTTCAAAGAAGTTTGAATGAGACATCCAAGGGATCACAAGACGAGAAGCATTAAGGTGTTGTTGGACCTGCTTGTAAAGCTTAACATGGCACGGCCAACTTG